>NC_091173.1:41449753-41615980 GCF_040958095.1 Procambarus clarkii
TCTTGTACATACCAGTTGCGTTGCTTCTGGGAGTATGGGTTCGAGTCACTTCTGGGGTGTGAGTTTTCAGTTGCATATTGTCCTGGGGACCATTCAGGCTTGTTCGCATTTGTGTTCCTCACGTGTGCCCCAAAGAATGAGGTGATTTGGTAAAATGCTATGCCCAAGATTACTGTCCGAGTGCCGGCGGTGGGGTGGTTCAAATAGCCTCGGCTATCACCTCATTATGTCCGGTCGTGATGGTCAAGTGGATTAAGGCGTCTTGTACATACCAGTTGCGTGGCTCCTGGGAGTATGGGTTCGAGTCACTTCTGGGGTGTGAGTTTTCAGTTGCATATTGTCCTGGGGACCATTCAGGCTTGTTCGCATTTGTGTTCCTCACGTGTGCCCCAAAGAATGAGGTGATTTGGTAAAATGCTATGCCCAAGATTACTATCCGAGTGCCGGCGGTGGGGTGGTTCAAATAGCCTCGGCTATCACCTCATTATGTCCGGTCGTGATGGTCAAGTGGATTAAGGCGTCTTGTACATACCAGTTGCGTGGCTCCTGGGAGTATGGGTTCGAGTCACTTCTGGGGTGTGAGTTTTCAGTTATATATATATACATATATGCGAACAAGCCTGAATGGTCCCCAGGACAATATGCAACTGAAAACTCACACCCCAGAAGTGACTCGAACCCATACTCCCAGATGCCACGCAACTGGTATGTACAAGACGCCTTAATCCACTTGACCATCACGACCGGACATAATGAGGTGATAGCCGAGGCTATTTGAACCACCCCACCGCCGGCACTCGGATAGTAATCTTGGGCATAGCATTTTACCAAATCACCTCATTCTTTGGGGCACACGTGAGGAACACAAATGCGAACAAGCCTGAATGGTCCCCAGGACAATATGCAACTGAAAACTCACACCCCAGAAGTGACTCGAACCCATACTCCCAGAAGCAACGCAACTGGTATGTACAAGACGCCTTAATCCACTTGACCATCACGACCGGACATAATGAGGTGATAGCCGAGGCTATTTGAACCACCCCACCGCCGGCACTCGGATAGTAATCTTGGGCATAGCATTTTACCAAATCACCTCATTCTTTGGGGCACACGTGAGGAACACAAATGCGAACAAGCCTGAATGGTCCCCAGGACAATATGCAACTGAAAACTCACACCCCAGAAGTGACTCGAACCCATACTCCCAGAAGCAACGCAACTGGTATGTACAAGACGCCTTAATCCACTTGACCATCACGACCGGACATAATGAGGTGATAGCCGAGGCTATTTGAACCACCCCACCGCCGGCACTCGGATAGTAATCTTGGGCATAGCATTTTACCAAATCAACTCATTCTTTGAGGTGATGGTCAAGTGGATTAAGGCGTCTTGTACATACCAGTTGCGTTGCTTCTGGGAGTATGGGTTCGAGTCACTTCTGGGGTGTGAGTTTTCAGTTGCATATTGTCCTGGGGACCATTCAGGCTTGTTCGCATTTGTGTTCCTCACGTGTGCCCCAAAGAATGAGGTGATTTGGTAAAATGCTATGCCCAAGATTACTATCCGAGTGCCGGCGGTGGGGTGGTTCAAATAGCCTCGGCTATCACCTCATTATGTCCGGTCGTGATGGTCAAGTGGATTAAGGCGTCTTGTACATACCAGTTGCGTTGCTTCTGGGAGTATGGGTTCGAGTCATTTCTGGGGTGTGAGTTTTCAGTTATATACATATATATAACTGAAAACTCACACCCCAGAAGTGACTCGAACCCATACTCCCAGATGCCACGCAACTGGTATGTACAAGACGCCTTAATCCACTTGACCATCACGACCGGACAAAATGAGGTGATAGTTGAGGCTATTTGAACCACCCCACCGCCGGCACTCGGATAGTAATCTTGGGCATAGCATTTTACCAAATCACCTCATTCTTTGGGGCACACGTGAGGAACACAAATGCGAACAAGCCTGAATGGTCCCCCGGACAATATGCAACTGAAAACTCACACCCCAGAAGTGACTCGAACCCATACTCCCAGGAGCCACGCAACTGGTATGTACAAGACGCCTTAATCCACTTGACCATCACGACCGGACAAAATGAGGTGATAGCCGAGGCTATTTGAACCACCCCACCGCCGGCAATCGGATAGTAATCTTGGGCATAGCATTTTACCAAATCACCTCATTCTTTGGGGCACACGTGAGGAACACAAATGCGAACAAGCCTGAATGGTCCCCAGGACAATATGCAACTGAAAACTCACACCCCAGAAGTGACTCGAACCCATACTCCCAGATGCCACGCAACTGGTATGTACAAGACGCCTTAATCCACTTGACCATCACGACCGGACAAAATGAGGTGATAGCCGAGGCTATTTGATCCACCCCACCGCCGGCACTCGGATAGTAATCTTGGGCATAGCATTTTACCAAATCACCTCATTCTTTGGGGCACACGTGAGGAACACAAATGCGAACAAGCCTGAATGGTCCCCAGGACAATATGCAACTGAAAACTCACACCCCAGAAGTGACTCGAACCCATACTCCCAGATGCCACGCAACTGGTATGTACAAGACGCCTTAATCCACTTGACCATCACGACCGGACAAAATGAGGTGATAGCCGAGGCTATTTGAACCACCCCACCGCCGGCACTCGGATAGTAATCTTGGGCATAGCATTTTACCAAATCACCTCATTTTTGCCAAGATTACTATCCGAGTGCCGGCGGTGGGGTGGTTCAAATAGCCTCGGCTATCACCTCATTTTGTCCGGTCGTGATGGTCAAGTGGATTAAGGCGTCTTGTACATACCAGTTGCGTGGCATCTGGGAGTATGGGTTCGAGTCACTTCTGGGGTGTGAGTTTTCAGTTGCAAATTGTCCTGGGGACCATTCAGGCTTGTTCGCATTTGTGTTCCTCACGTGTGCCCCAAAGAATGAGGTGATTTGGTAAAATGCTATGCCCAAGATTACTATCCGAGTGCCGGCGGTGGGGTGGTTCAAATAGCCTCGGCTATCACCTCATTTTGTCCGGTCGTGATGGTCAAGTGGATTAAGGCGTCTTGTACATACCAGTTGCGTGGCATCTGGGAGTATGGGTTCGAATCACTTCTGGGGTCTGAGTTTTCAGTTGCATATTGTCCTGGGGACCATTCAGGCTTGTTCGCATTTGTGTTCCTCACGTGTGCCCCAAAGAATGAGGTGATTTGGTAAAATGCTATGCCCAAGATTACTATCCGAGTGCCGGCGGTGGGGTGGTTCAAATAGCCTCGGCTATCACCTCATTTTGTCCGGTCGTGATGGTCAAGTGGATTAAGGCGTCTTGTACATACCAGTTGCGTGGCATCTGGGAGTATGGGTTCGAGTCACTTCTGGGGTGTGAGTTTTCAGTTGCATATTGTCCTGGGGACCATTCAGGCTTGTTCGCATTTGTGTTCCTCACGTGTGCCCCAAAGAATGAGGTGATTTGGTAAAATGCTATGCCCAAGATTACTATCCGAGTGCCGGCGGTGGGGTGGTTCAAATAGCCTCGGCTATCACCTCATTTTGTCCGGTCGTGATGGTCAAGTGGATTAAGGCGTCTTGTACATACCAGTTGCGTGGCATCTGGGAGTATGGGTTCGAGTCACTTCTGGGGTGTGAGTTTTCAGTTGCATATTGTCCTGGGGACCATTCAGGCTTGTTCGCATACATATATATATATATATATATATATATATATATATATATATATATATATATATATATATATATATATAATCTTTGGACAACTCCCACCAGTGGGACTCGAACCCAGAAAGCACAACTACCTTCCAGTAGCTGGCATAACTAGTATGCTTTAACCCACTACGCCATCAGACCTTACAAAAGAAGTAGATAGTTCGAGATATATATCTCAAACATCTCCACCTCCCGAAGGCACCAGATGAGTGAGGGGTCAGTCTGCATTTTTCGTCAAGCCACTGTCAATGTGAGAGAACTCGTGTCCAGCTTATAAGCCTATACTTGCATAAACCACAAGTGAAGATTAACAATCTTTGGACAACACCCACCAGTGGGACTCGAACCCAGAAAGCACAACTACCTTCCAGTAGCTGGCATAACTAGTATGCTTTAACCCACTACGCCATCAGACCTTACAAAAGAAGTAGATAGTTCGAGATATATATCTCAAACATCTCCACCTCCCGAAGGCACCAGATGAGTGAGGGGTCAGTCTGCATTTTTCGTCAAGCCACTGTCAATGTGAGAGAATTCGTGTCCAGCTTATAAGCCTATACTTGCATAAACCACAAGTGAAGATTAACAATCTTTGGACAACACCCACCAGTGGGACTCGAACCCAGAAAGCACAACTACCTTCCAGTAGCTGGCATAAATAGTATGCTTTAACCCACTACGCCATCAGACCTTACAAAAGAAGTAGATAGTTCGAGATATATATCTCAAACATCTCCACCTCCCGAAGGCACCAGATGAGTGAGGGGTCAGTCTGCATTTTTCGTCAAGCCACTGCCAATGTGAGAGAACTCGTGTCCAGCTTATAAGCCTATACTTGCATAAACCACAAGTGAAGATTAACAATCTTTGGACAACACCCACTGGTGGGTGTTGGAGTCCCACTGGTGGGTGTTGTCCAAAGATTGTTAATCTTCACTTGTGGTTTATGCAAGTATAGGCTTATAAGCTGGACACGAGTTCTCTCACATTGACAGTGGCTTGACGAAAAATGCAGACTGACCCCTCACTCATCTGGTGCCTTCGGGAGGTGGAGATGTTTGAGATATATATCTCGAACTATCTACTTCTTTTGTAAGGTCTGATGGCGTAGTGGGTTAAAGCATACTAGTTATGCCAGCTACTGGAAGGTAGTTGTGCTTTCTAGGTTCGAGTCCCACTGGTGGGTGTTGTCCAAAGATTGTTAATCTTCACTTGTGGTTTATGCAAGTATAGGCTTATAAGCTGGACACGAGTTCTCTCACATTGACAGTGGCTTGACGAAAAATGCAGACTGACCCCTCACTCATCTGGTGCCTTCGGGAGGTGGAGATGTTTGAGATATATATCTCGAACTATCTACTTCTTTTGTAAGGTCTGATGGCGTAGTGGGTTAAAGCATACTAGTTATGCCAGCTACTGGAAGGTAGTTGTGCTTTCTGGGTTCGAGTCCCACTGGTGGGTGTTGTCCAAAGATTGTTAATCTTCACTTGTGGTTTATGCAAGTATAGGCTTATAAGCTGGACACGAGTTCTCTCACATTGACAGTGGCTTGACGAAAAATGCAGACTGACCCCTCACTCATCTGGTGCCTTCGGGAGGTGGAGATGTTTGAGATATATATCTCAAACTATCTACTTCTTTTGTAAGGTCTGATGGCGTAGTGGGTTAAAGCATACTAGTTATGCCAGCTACTGGAAGGTAGTTGTGCTTTCTGGGTTCGAGTCCCACTGGTGGGTGTTGTCCAAAGATTGTTAATCTTCACTTGTGGTTTATGCAAGTATAGGCATATATATATATATATATATATATATATATATATATATATATATATATATATATATATATATAATTACTGCTGACACATGTAGCCTACAGTTATCAAACGTTATTGGGAACACTAAGATCTCACACTCCTTATATCATATGGGTGAGTGATTTATCGATCACGCATGTCGATAAACACTCTCGAGAGTTACGTTACTCGACAGAGCGGTGGCGGTCTCTCCAGACAGCCTCGTCACTCACCAAATTCTACCAAAATTACGTTAATACATATATATATAAATATAAATCACACTTGTCACGGCCCTGGGAACAATACAAGAAATTTAGACCACACTGTGGTACCCTCCACAATAATCATTGCCAGGAATCACTGGCGTTACACATACCTGAGCGCTCAGTGTTGGAATTCCACACCTGCAAGACCACACATGGAAATGATATCACTCCATCCCACGGACGATCAAAAATGATTAATTACCACAATGGAATAATATAATTATTACATGGACATCCTCTCAGTCCTTGGCTAATCTATGTATACTCTGTTCCCGCATGTACCCACACACACACACACTGTCCGTCTGTGTACACCAGACGTAAGTCCCTCTGGACTGATAAGATGACAATAAAGGGTGATTATCTCCTCGCCCACACTTCACTCCACCTCCACAGGTGCTGCGTGACAATGTGACGGAACACTTGACCTCGAATTCAAGCTTTTGGAGACTAACTGATCACCAGAAATACACACATAGGTACTTACTCATTCACACTGCCGGCTACACACCATTCCCATACATCAGGCACCCCGCTTCCGGTGGCTGGCTCGCTCAGGGCAGCGGTAGGCGGCGGTAGTACCTTACGTGGTATTTTTTCATACAATTGGCGCGCACTCGAACCCCTCCCACTCAACACGGCTGAGTTCGCACCCTCGACCCACTGGTGAAGTGAAGCGTTCGTACCCAGGTGACGCGCACAACGATAGCGTCTCACACAAACATTGGGAAATCTGCCTTAACACTGACACGAATTTCCCCGTTCCCATCGACTGCTACAGAGCACTAGCAAGTCTAATCATTACTTTTATGCGATCTACGAGTCTGTTACTGCTCGTATGTACATTCCCCACGATCCCAGATCACTGTACCTCTACCCACTGTACACAATGTCTTTCTCCCCTCCAAACGACGACTTCGGCCGGATTCTGTGACGACCGCTGTCGTTGATGAAGCAGGAAGTGAAGCAGTTGGGTAGTCCAATCACCACGGCGCCCTATACTTCAATTTGACCGAATTGAGTACAGGAAGCGTCTTGACAAGGTGGCAGCTGGGTTCAGAATGATGCTTACACCGGCTATTCCCGCGTCCTTCTCGAAATAACCAATGAGAGGAGGGCATACAGCGGCCTACCCCTCTCATCCAATCAGCGACGGTGTAGCATAGCCCCTAGGGCAACTCCAAGATGGCCGACCAACATGGCGGCTCAAGATGTTTACTAAGATGGCGGCTGTTTCCATGACGACTCAAGTAGCCAGCGAGGGCGGGAGGCCCACAGCTCACCCACGCCTGCGGCCTAGCTGTTCCCGCACAAAGTCGAGTCTCGCCTCATGCCATACAAGGAGATGATGCTATCAGCTCTAGCACTGTCCACAGACGTGTTACTCCCGCCAGGGTAACATCTCTGGACTGCTGATGACTGGGGCTCTCACATGAGCCCAAACACTAGATGTTTCGGTTGTTGGTTACCAAACTTAAGTCCGCCCACTTAACAAGTGCACTTAACAAGTGTACTGGCTCCCACGGGCATAAGAGCACTATTGTAAGTGAGCTGGTGAACCATCTCCTCACAATGGGGCCCCTCTCTCCTCAACATATCCTTGCCAGGTAGGGACCCCCTCCCTCCTCTACATATCCACATACACACATCTATCTATCTACACACAGGATTAACTCTACGGCACTTATTCATATTCATCTACTACTAATACTATTCCTCTCCTCTTCTCCTCTTCAACATTCCTCTTCCTTTACTCTCCCTACATGACCACATAAAACCACATAGCCTCCCGCCCCCACTCCAACACAACCCTCGGTCTAAGGCCCCCTGCGCGACTAGACGCCATGCTCCGACACGCGCCATACACTCTGGGAACCCCCCCCCCCCCAGAAACCATTGAGACTACGCACCTGTGCTCACCTGAGCAGAGGAGCTTAATGAGCTCACCTGCTCAGGTGCTGCGCACAGTCATAGTCTCAATTTATGTTACTTACTTGGAGTGTCATGAAGGCGAGAGCAACCATAAAGGTGGCAGCGATGACCACCCACACCAGAGGATGGAAGGGCTGCAGTACTATCAGGTACTCAGTCCTTGCCTCAGGAAAGGGAATGAAAGCCTTGAAATCTTCTATCAAGTAAGGTTGTATAGAATCAAAATCTTCATTGCGATCAGCTGTTAAATGTAAGGAATTAACAGTAAAGTTTTTTTCATTTTGATTAATCAGACCTAACAATCCCCGCCAAGAATCATTCTCAATGACACCCCATTTTAGATCAGGTGGACTGGTGATCACTGTGTAGGTGAAGTTGAGCACTGGTGTTAGGGCATCTAACATCTCTACTGACACACCAACTTCTCGGTTGATCCCAGAAGAGTTTGTCGTATACAGGAAAGGTTTATCAATAGGCCAAGTTGCCAACTCAAACTGATAGCCCTCGAATGTCGTGAATCGATTAGTGAATAATTCACCCCATTCATTAAACTTCCGAGAGTTCCATTCTCCTAGAAGTATTGGCATGACTGATGTAAAAGGCAGGAATGTAAAAACACACATTGTATTCAGCTTTCCATAAGTCTCATGTCTCACATTTCCTATAAATGCTAATTTCTCGACTTTTGTGAGTGCGTCATCAGTGAGAATATTGGAGGAATATTGGTGGGCCAAGCTGAAGAACAAGAGGTTTTTGGGCTCCCAGTTCACCCACAAGGACTTGAGGTACTTGCTTGGGTCGGCCAGAAAGAGGACAAGATGTACAACAGTGTTGCCACTCATTACTGTCTGGTCATGCTGGTCAAAGCACCACGTCTTGTTGACATCAAGAGTCTGAGTAGCATGAAGTGTGTCTTGCAGAGCCTTTTGGGCCATAATTGCTTGCTGGACGTCTTTTGGAATGGCTGCATCCAGGTGCAATACAACAGTTTTGTCTTTAATAGGACCATTAAACACCTCCGACATGACCTGAATTTGTTTATCAATAACATAGAAGTGTTTAATAATAGAAAATGTTGAATCACATGAGAAAAAAGAAGCGATCAGCACGGATAAAACGTTCACTCTTGTACCCATACTGTGATAGATATTGCACTGTGGCCTGAGCAGCAACACACAGTCCGGGCGAGACCTGCCTGCTGTCTGGCTCCCGCCGCCTCATTGATCACAACACCTGGTGAGTGACCACTGCATGTCTCAACCTTCCCTATTGATCTCAACATCCTTTGATTATCAGCTGCGACAACCATCCACATGTTGTATTGATCACAAGGACTTTGGAGAATTATAATAGCTGGGGGTCGAGGTGAGGAACTAATAAATAATCTAAATTTATTACTAGAAATTCCTGGGATAAAGGGAGGAGTTGTCTTATTTTTCAATGAGGATTATACAACGTGCAGAAACATATTCTTGAAAAAATCAGGTGTTCCATGTTTATTATATTACCAGGAAATTTGTTCTATAGATCAACTATCCAATGTCCAGTCCAATATTTCTCCACTCTTTCCTGAATCTAAATTTGTTAAATTTATTTCCACTGTTTTGTGTTCTATTTTAATTTGCATTATCCTGGAAAGGAATCCTATGTATACATATACATTTGTCTTGTGTCGAGGTGCGTCAAGGTCATGTTGCTGATCTTCTCTCAGAGGCAACCTCACTAGAGTTGCCTAACTCCTGGGCACCTAGTTACTACTAGGTGAACACAGGAATTAGGTGCTCTTATTATACATTTTATCAGTTTGTATACCAGCCCAGCTCTTTGCCTTTCTGGATAATGTAATTAAAGCCATTCTAATCTGAGAAAATCAGTAGGAGCCATGAGGAGGATTCGAACCCGCTCCCTTGGTACTCCCAAGCTATACCACTACACCACGACATTGTAAAAAAACAATGCAACATGGGATTCCACTGAAACCTCTAGGATTCCTGAGGCTTACAACTGAAGCACAATCAGAATTTTCAGTATTGTTCCCCCCCCCCCCCCCCCCATGCACTCTGGCTAATAGTCCAGTAGTTCAAACCACGGCAGACTTAGTATTACATTTATTTTTCATCTGATCATGACTTCCTCTCTGGTAATGGCTAAACAATTAAGTTCGCTTGCTTCACAACCTAAACAGATTTGCTTATTTGGAGGTAAAATATCAAAATATTCCCTAGTAAACACAGAAATATAGTCTTTAATCAGACTTCTCCTCTTTTCCTTTTCATTGTCGGTCATTTGACCTAACAAATTTTTCACAGGACCAATCTTCTCACAAATTTTTGTTGGGTTTATCTTAAATATCACTTCCTGATTAGATTTTTCCTGCCCGGCAATACGCACTTAATATTTGTTACATTTCTAATATTTTTTTTAACCATTCATGAGAGAATGATAAATTATCTTCAACTCTTCCCAATATTTAAAATGCTTATAAATTACTTTATTCTGGTACCATGCTATTATGAACATTGTTGCTTTATTCCCTCAGCCCTGGACTGTGCCTCAGCCTCAGGCTTACACCCAAGGAATATGTTACATATATAAAAGACCTGCATATCATTTATGCAGGTCAGTCACCCTCCATAATGTTAAGGAAGACTAAAACACCAGATTAGTTAACAGATGTTCTGTTAACTGGAGGGAAAGCTCTTTCCCTCCAAATGTTGAATGAGCCTTTTCCTCGCGATCTTTTCCATCACCTTGCATGGTATACAAGTTTGGAAAACCTGGCTTGTAGTTCAGTGTTCCGTATCTGTCATCCTTTTTTAATATTGGGACTATATTAGCCCTCTTCTAGCTTTCCGGTAGGTCTCCTGTTTCCAGTGACCTGTTATACACAAAAGAGAGTGGCATACTTAGTGCTTCTGCACCCTCTTTAGTATCCACGGTGAGATTCTGTCAGAACCAACAGCCTTCGTCACATTCAGGTCAAACAGATTCCTTTTGACCTCATCACTTGTGAGCTCAAATTCCTCCAAGGTTGCTAGGTTTGCCTCATTCTCCTCATTTAGTGCTGGGGCTTCTCCATGTTATATTGTGAAGACTTCCTGGGATCTCTTGTTGAGTTCTTCACACACCTCCTTGTCGTTATCTGTGTCTCTGTTCTCCTCTTTTCTCAGTTTCATCACTTGTTCCTTTATAGCTCTTTTCCTCCTGATGTGACTGTGGAACAGTTTTGGTTGGGTCTTGGCTTTACGCACAATGTAATTTTCGCTGGAAGACAGAGAGTTAGGACGGACATGATCACCACATACAAGATTCTCAAATAAACTGATAGGGTAGATAAAGCCAGTTTATTTAACACAAGTGGCATATGCGCTATGGGACACAGGTGGAAACTGAGTGCCCAAATGAGTCATAAAGACACCGGAAAGAATATTTTTTTTTATGTCAGAGTAGGTAATAAAGGAATGCATTAGGAAGAGATAAGGTGGAGGCAGACTCCATACACAGTTTCAAGTATAGATATAATAGAGTCCAATAGGTTCAGGATCCTGTGCACCAGGTTCAATAACACAAGACAAAGTTACATAAGACAAAGTTAGAGAAGATTCAGCGGTATGCCACAAGACTCGTCCCGGACTTGAGAGGTATGAGCTACAAGGAAAGGCTAAAGATGCTGAACCTCAAGTCCCTGGAAAACAGAGGAGTAAGAGGAGACATGATAACCACCTACAAAATTCTCAGGGGAACTGACAGGGTGGACAAAAATAAACTTTAGCACGGGCGGGACACGAACAAGGGGACACAGATGGAAACTTATTACCCAAATGAGCCACAGAGACATTAGAAAGATTTTTTTCAGTGTCAGAGTAGTTAACAACTAGAATGCATTACGTAATGATGTGATGGAGGCTGACTCCATACACAGTCTCAAATGTAGATATGATAGAGCCCAGTAGGCTCAGGAATCTGTACACCAGTTGATTGACAGTTGAGAGGCGAGACCAAAGAGCTAAAGCTCCACCCCCGCAAGCACAACTAGGTGAGTGCACACACACACACATCCCCAGGAAACAGCTCGCAGCAACTGTCTTACTACAAAGAACCTATTGACTGCTAGGCCAACAGGAGCATCAAGGTGAAAGAAACTCGGCCCATTTGTTTCTGCCTCCGCCGGGAAATCGAATCCAGGACATTAGGACTACAACCCCCATGAGCTCTCCACTCAGCCGCAAGGCTCCCCCCTGTGAATGTGTATGTGCATGCGTGTGTACTCACCTAGTTGTGCTTCTGGGGATTCAGATTGGGATCTTTGGTACCGCCTCTTAACTGCCAATCAACTGGTGTACAGGTTCCTGAGCCTACTGGGCTCTGTCATATCTACACTTTAAACAGTGAATGAAGTCTGCTCCACCACATCACTGCCTCATGCATTCCATATTTTAACAACTCTGACGCTGACAAGTTCTTTCTAACGTCCCTGTGACTCATTCTGAGTACTAAGTTTCCACCATTGTCCCCTTATTCGCGTACAAACCGTGCTAAACAGTTTATTTTTATCTACCCTGTCAATTCCTCTGAGAATTTTATAGGTAGTGATCATATCTCCCCCTAGTCTTCCAGTGTCGTGAGGTTTACTTCCAGTTATTATTCCTCTTAGCTCATTCCTCTCAGCTAAGGGAGAGAAATGGTGGCATAACTCTGAACCTTTTCTAATTTCGTTTTATATTCCAGTATTGGTCTGACATATGAGGTGAACAAAGTTCTGAATAATTCCTTACACAAGTTTATGAAAACAGTTCTTATGTTCACCAGCCTCGCATACACTGCATATGTTATCCTTTTCATGTTGGCATAGGGGACAGGTCTGGTGTGATATCTACCCCCAGATCTTACTCTCGTCTTGACTCCTGAAGAATTTCGTCTGCCAGCTGGTGGTACCTTGTGTTTGGCCTCCTGCTCCCTATAACTATCTTCATCCCATTGCACTTGCTCGAGTTAAACTCTAGTAGCCATTTGTTGGACCATACCATCAATTATTCCAGGTGATCCTGTAGCGTTTTGCTCTCCTCCTCTAATAATCCTTCTCTTAATTTTAGGATCATAATCAAACATTGAAAGGAATGAGACTAAACCATCAGGAAGATCGTTCACGTATATCAAAAACAAGATAGGTTCGAGTACAGAACCCTGTGGGACTCCACTGGTGACATCACGCCATTCTTAGGTCTCGCCCCTCACAGTAACTCTCTACTTCCTGTTGTTTCGGCACTCCCTTATCCACTGGAGCACCTTACTACTTACTCCAGCTTGTTCCTCCAACGTATTCAACACTCTTATGGGGTACTATGTAAACAACTTTATGACAGTCCAAGAAATTGCCGTCTGCCCACCCTTATTTTTCTTGCTTAATGCTTGAAGCTTGGTCATTGAATTCTATTAAACATTAGAGACACGAATTGCCATTCCTGAGCCCATGCTAGTAGCGTGCTACACAATCCCTTATCTCCAGATCTGCTACCAGCTTTCTTCCCACGATCTTCTCCATTACCTAGCAATAGTTTTCAAGTTAATTAATTTAAGAACACCTGTCTCTAGTTTAGGGCCTCCCGCCAATCCGACATTTTGTTTATTGAGACTACGTTAGCTGTCTTTCAACTTTCTGGTAAGTCTCCTGTTTCCAGTGACTTGTAGAGAGTGACATACCACCATAGAGAGTGACATACAAATTGATTCTGCCCCCCCCCCCCCTCTTTAAGCATCCATGGTGAGATTCCATCAGGTGCAACAGCCTTAGACACGTCTAGAACGAGCAGATACCTCCTAACCTCGTCTCTGGCAATTTCAATATCTTACAAATCTACTTGGTTTATCGCCACCCTTCTTAGTTAAGGGATTTATCCTTGCTCAATTGTGAAGACCTCCTGGAATCTCTTGTTGAGCTTTTCATAAACCTCTTTGTCAATCTCTGTGTACCCATCCTCTCCCTGTCTCAGTTTCAGCACCTGTTCTTTCACTGTTGTTTTCCTCCTAACATGGCTGAATCACAGTTTTGGTTGGACCTTGCCTTATTTGCAATGTCATTTTCCAACTGCCTCTCTGCTTCTCTCCTCATACTGAAGTACCCATTTCTGTCCGTCTGGTATCTCTCTCCGCTCTCAGGTGTTCTGTTATATCTGTCGTTTCGCCATGCCCTGTGGGCACAGTAATTAACAAGTTGCAGTAGCCGCAACCAGATGTGGGCTGTGCATTTGTGTTGTTGCATGCCATTGTAGTGTGACCTATGTAACACTGGGGTTACTTTGTTTCTTTAAGTTGTGTTGAGGACTTAAGGATTCAGCGAGTTAATAATTGGGGAATTAGCTGGATAAGGGGTGCACACTTATTGTTGAGTGAGTGAGGGCTGTTATGAGAGAACAGCGTTAAGCTTGAGTGAGATACGTCTCGGGAGCAATTAATTGTCCGTGTGACAACTAATTGACCACTCTAGCTAATTATGTAATTAGCCTTCTCATCATGAATTCACGTAGTGGGAGAGGATCTGTCAGAGTCTGTCAGTATTTGTGTTAACGTAATTTGCTCGAGACTAATTACCTTTCTGGTGTATAGCAATTAGTGGCTCATGTTAATTAGTGGAATAATTAACGTCTGCAGGGCTCAGATGACCCGGTAAAGCGAGGTCATGGAGCTAGCATAAATCGTTGTATTAATCATATCCTGTCTGAGGACAGTGGATTAATGGCACATCTTGTTAATTAGGGTAATTAACTCCTTTCCCGTGAATTCACAGTGTTTGATGAGACCTGCTTAGGCAGTGCGGAGTGAGACGTATTTATGGATGATTAATTATCGGTCCTGGTGACAGTTAATTAGGGTAATTAACACTCACTAGTAATTTTTTGACACAGACTGTTGAGAAGCTACCAAGTTAGGGTAGGCTTAGTTAACGTAACTCAATGGGGATGTAATTAGTGGTCCGTTTGACCTTAATTGAGGATTACTCACTGAATACTTGCAAGGAGTCAAGTGTGATGTAATATATGTTTGAGTTATTGTTAACAAGAGAGAGACAAGTGTTAAAGATTAACGTAGAGTATCATCATGTTGTTGTCTAGTGTGAGACAATTGTTTGTGATTACCGTAGTACTTTGTTGCTGACTGCTGCGATCAGTCATTTAACGTAATTAATCACTTAAGGCAATTTCTTTTGGTTGTCGTCTGGTGACGAGAGTAGAGTCATCTAGGGATTTGTGGAGCTGTGTCCCAGAATCCCACCTTGCCTGTCTTTGTTACTGTTTACAGGGCAACTACTTGTAGGGAGTTGCAAAGAGTTTTCACACTGGGTTGTGATAGGAGGAGTCACTGTTGAACTACCCTCCTAGTTACGTGGGTCTCTCCTGGGGGGAGGACCAATAGGCTTGTGATTATAGTAGCTGTCAGGGAAACCGAGACACTATTGATTGCATGCTTGTGTCTTCAGTGGATATCCTTCATTTGTTCAGTTAGTTCATGTTGTCAGCCCGAAGTGTCAGCAAGATGGAGCCTGCTGTCACTTCTCGAGGGGCTGTTGAATAGCTGTGTTGCAAATGCCACTTGATGTACAATAACGTAACCATTCGCTGTGGTGTAACTTAGTCTGTGATATTTTTCTTTGTTTTGCAATATTGCGTCATCAGTGGGCACACCTGTGTTCAGGTTAGTTCAGTATGCAGCCTCACAGCAAGGGTTGCTATTTAGCTGTTTGTTATCGTGCCACTGGATGGACATTAACGTAACGTCAACTCGGTAATGTAGTAGTTAGTCTCTTGTTATTAATAAATTGTTATGTTATAGAAAACGGTCTTTGATGTCAACCCTTCAACCATATTATTCCACCATATTTCTGCATATTATTAAATGTTGATGTGATCTTGATAAGGCGGCTGTTCTTGGGAATTCGAATTCCAATTCATAGCGCCACATCAAATATAAATATTTGATTGTGAGAACCCGTCGGTTACCCTTTATTAGTTTTAACGTCCTGTTTAACTAGGAGGAGCCAGCGGCCTATTGTGGACAGGTTTTCACCCCTGGTGGTGGAGGCCTGGCGGTTTGCTCCCGCTTTTCCTTTTTCTATTGAACTCATGCTTAACTGCCGTGAGCAGACTTTAAACTTGTAGTCCACCTCTTAAGGGAGGTAGGCGTAGAAAAAAATCTCACACTTTGGTCCCGCCTCTCAACTGTCAATCAACAAGTGTACAGATTCCTGAGCCGTGTGTGTGTGTGAGTGTGTGAGTGAGTGAGTGGGAGTGTGTGAGGGGGGGGGGGGGTTGTGAGAAGAGGAGGGAGACAGGGGGCTAGTGTATGGGGGGGGGGGTTGTTGGTGGGAGGAAGCGTGTTTGCATGTATGATGAGACGGGTGGTATAAAGGGGGGTCAGCGGGTGCCAGGAGGCAGGGAAGGAAGGGGGGGGGGGGACGAGGGATGGAGTGAGGAAGATGGAGGAAGGGGAGGGAGGGAGGGAGAGAAGGAGAGTGAGAGCGAGAGAGGGAGAGCACGGGAGATGGGGAGGAAACGAAATGAGGATGGATGAATGGGTGTGTGTACTCACCTATTTGTGTCTGCAGGATCGAGCACTGACTCTTGGATCCAGCGTTTCAAGCCATCGGTTGTTTACAGCAATGACTCCGGTCCTATTTCCCTATCATACCTATATCTTGAGATGATTTCGGGGCTTTAGTGTCCCCGCGGCCTGGTCCACGACAAGGCCTCCAACCCCAGGAAGCAGCCCGTGACAGCTGACGGGCTGTCACGGGCCAGGTACCTATTTTACTGCTAGGTAACAGGGACATAGGGTGAAAGAAACTCTGCCCATTGTTTCTCGCCGGCGCCCGGGATCGAACTCTGGACCACAGGATCACAAGCCCAGCGTGCTGTCTGCTTGGCTGACCGGCTCCCATAGTTTTTAATTTTTATGAATAGTGTTTGCTTCCACAATGTGCTCCTGTAGTTTACTTCATTCCCCCACCAATCTCATGCTAAAAGAACATTTCTAACATTTATATAATTCTTCTTCCACCTATGTCCCCATATTCTGTCCGTTATTATGTGTGAACATTTCACCAATTTTCAGTCTGTCAATTCCTGGAAGTATTTTGTATGCTGCATATCATATCATATCTCATTTTTTCTAACGTTGTCAGGTTCGGTTCCGTCAGTCGCTCTTCATATCACATCCCATTCAACTCTGAGACTAGCCTCATCGCAAATTTCTGAACCATTTCCAGTTTCCTTATGTGTTTCTTTATGTGGGGGCTGTATACTCTAGTTCTAGAGTATGCTGCATACTCTAAGACTAGACTCACATAGACAGTGTAAAGCGCTCTGAATGCCTCCTTACTTAGGTTTCTGATGGACGGTCTAACTTTTCCTAGCATAGAGTATGCTGCTGTCGTTATCCGATTTATATGTGCCTCAGTAGTTAGATTTGGTTTTACGTCCTCCCCCAGGTTCCTTTCTCGAATCGTCAGAGGAAGATTTTTCCCTTCATTGTTTACTGACCCTTTGGTCTTCTGTCACTTAGTTCCATTTCCATAACTTTACACTTGCTCGTGTTGAACTCCAGTAGCCATTTCTTTCACCATCTCTGCAGCTTGTTCACGTCCTTTTTGAGTACAGTACAATCCTCATCTGTCACAACTCGTCCCTTTAATTTCACGCCATCCACTAAAATCGACATATACGACTCAAATACTGTAGAATTGTCGTTCAAGTATATTTGAAATAGAACTGATCCCAGCACTGATCCTTGAGGTACTCCACTAGTTAATGTTCTCGAGTCTGACTTCTCGCATCTGACTGTTGCTCTCTGCCTCCTGCCTGTTAAGTAATTCATTGGCCAAGCTAAAGCTTTTCTGATTACTGACACCTGCCTCTCAAGTCTGAATAACAGTCTCCTGTGTGCCAAAAAGCCAAAGACTTTTTGGCAGTCCAGAAATATGCCGCCTGTCCAGGTTTCTCTGTCCTGCCTTACACTTTTTACTTTATCATAGAATTCCAAAAGATTTGTTAGGCATGATTTCCCTTCTTTGAACCCATGTTTTTTTTCACATTCCTAATGTTCTCTAGGTGTGTAATCAGTCTGAGGGTTGAGTGTGCATGAGGGTTGTGTGCGCATGAGGGTTGTGTGCGCATGAGGGTTGTGTGCGCATGAGGGTTGTGTGCGCATGAGGGTTGTGTGCGCATGAGGGTTGTGTGTGCATGTGGGTTGTGTGCATGTGGGTTGTGTGTGCATGTGGGTTGTGTGTGCATGAGGGTTGTGTGTGCATGAGGGTTGTGTGTGCATGTGGTTTGTGTGTGCATGAGGGTTGTGTGTGCATGAGGGTTGTGTGTGAATGAGGGTTGTGTGCGCATGAGGGTTGTGTGCGCATGAGGGTTGTGTGCGCATGAGGGTTTTGTGTGCATGAGGGTTGTGTGTGCATGAGGGTTTTGTGTGCATGAGGGTTGTGTGTGCATGAGGGTTGTGTGCGCATGAGGGTTGTGTGCGCATGTGGGTTGTGTGCATGTGGGTTGTGCGTGCATGTGGGTTGTGTGTGAATGAGGGTTGTGTGCGTATGAGGGTTGTGTGCGCATGAGGGTTGTGTGTGCATGAGGGTTGTGTTGGCTTGAAGGTTTTGTGTGCATGAGGGTTTTGTGTGTGTCTGTATATGTACTCACCTATTTGTACTCAGCTATTTGTGCTTGCAGGGGTTGAGCTCTATTTGTTTTGTTCCGTCTCTCAACTGTCAATCAACTGGTGAGTTGATCCATCAACTATGCAAATGTGCAAGTGTGGTGGAAGGGTTACAGAGAGGATTGTGTGTTCTCGCCTGATGGTAAAGTGTCTATTCATTAATGTTTTCTGTGTAGGATCGACCAGCTTGTATGTGCACATGTTTGCATATGTCAGTTGGCTAACTGGAAGGAGAGGCACGCCCATGTGCCCTGCTGGCCAACTGGAATGTTACTGCAACAGTTTAAATTTAAACAAAACACATATTACGCTTCTTCACGCCAAAGTATAGAAGAAAGTAAATAATTGCATGACAAAGGTAATAAACACAACGAAAACAGGACCACTAGACTCCACCTTATGTAACACATTTTTTATTGTACAATTTTGTTTAGAAATTATACAATCTTCTATGAACACTTCTTGTTTTTGCGTTGTCAACTGGTTATTTATGAGTCACTTCATTCACCTAGAAACAAAACTATATAAACTAATTTTTTTCAGTCAGGCTCCAGAGAGGACAGTTGACCTTTATTGCTACAGGCATTCTAAATAAAACTAATTTTGTTGCTTAATTTTTCCATAATAAAAATAATAAGTTTTATAGTTGTATTTATAAGTTTGGGTTCTGGGCTTCTAACGGCGAAACCTCATGATCTATAAATATATTTTTACTTCTCCTGTACTCGTAATTTTTGCTTATTCTGCCTGTACTTTCTTCCTTATTGTTCCTGCACTTATATAATGTATAAAATTATAGAACTAATTTAATATTGAATTTTTTTGTCAACATTGATGTACTAGGTAGAGGATAGACTAAATAATGAGGCAGCTGAAGAGCTACAAGAGACCCTAATGTGAAACTATTGGATCTCTTGAATTATACTGAGAAACTATATAATTCTAACACGAACCTTCTCAATATTTCTTATGTTTTTCTTCACTGCCGAGTGTAATTGATAAATTAACTCTCCCAAATTCATTCTTTATATCTGGTCTGACGCCTGAACACGTTTCGTAATGCTTTTTACATTTTCAAAGACTTAGTTTACACATATGTTGTTTAAGATTCGGCTACCTGGAACAAGTAAGTAAGTAATTATCAAAAGAAGGCACCAAACCGGGAAGGCTATGTAGCACCATCAAATACGCAAAATAATCAGAGGACGCTAAATATCACCAAGGATGCCAATACGAGAACAAAAACGCATAAGGCGAACGATATCAAAAGTATCCGAGTCACCAAGAATTCTATCGAGGGACAGGTGACCGCGAGGGGCGGTCGGAAAGCAAGACACACGCTCGTCCTGGAAGTCAGGACATTCAAGAAGGACATGCACGACCGTAAGAGGGACAATGCAACTAGGACAATAAGGAGCAGGGCGGCGCTCCATCAAGTGACCATGGGTTAAGTGAGTATGGCCAATACGCAACCTCGCCAGAGCTGTTTCCCACCGCCGGTTACAGTGGAAGGAGGACGGCCACGAGGAAACACAACATTTAAGAGTACGTAGCTTGTTACCAGTAACAGACAACCAAGAAGCCTGCCAACGGGTAAGGACTGAGGAATGGATAACCGGGTAAAAGTCGGAATACGGAATGCCTTTACGAGAGATGGGACAAGAGCGGACAGCTTCCTTAGCGGCAGCATCCGCACGCTCATTTAAAGACACCAATATGGCTGGGAACCCAACAAAACTCAACCGACTTAAATTTACTGTGAACGAGAAACAGCCAATGCTGGATCTCGACAACTACTGGATGAACCGGATTAAAGCACCCGAGAGCCATGAGGGCACTACGAGAGTCAACAACCACAAAGGAAGACTGACAACGAGAAAGCAGGAGACGAAAAGCATAGAGAATAGCATAAAGTTCCGCTGTAAAGATGCTAGTCTCCGGAGGCAAGCGACACATATAAGTGCGATCAGGAAAAACAACAGAGTAGCCAACACCGTCCGCTGACTTAGACCCATCGGTGAAGACAGAAACGGAGCGGGAGTGAGAAGAAAAGTGCTCGAGGAAAAGGCGTTTTAGAACCGTAGGAGGGGTAAAAGCTTTAGTGATACGGGTCAAGGAAGTACAAAACCGCGGAAGAGGGACCCTCCACGGGGGCAAAGAAGGAACAACACGAGAAGAAACATCAGAAATACGAACGGAGAGAGAATCCTGTAGGCGAGATAACCGGACAGAAAGAGGGAGGTGGTGAAGAGGAACAGGAACCGCAGGAGGGGTAAAAGTTAAAGCACGACAGAGGCGAGAGGAAGGATGTTGCAAGGACCGCGCAAGATAGCGAAGACAGTAGCGATCACGGCGGTCCTGGAGAGACAGGAAGCCAGTGTCAACATATAAGCTAAGGATGGGAGTCGAACGAAAGGCACCAGAACTGAGGCGCAACCCAGTATGGTGCAAAGCATCAAGACGGCGAAGAGTAGGAGAAGAAGCAGACGAGTAAGCAGGGCAACCATAATCGAGCTTAGACAGGACGAGAGAGGAATGTAAAGCAAGGAGAGTGCGCCTATCTGCCCCCAAGAAGTATGGGACAAGACCCGAAGGAGGGTAAGGGCCTTAGAGCACTCAACACGGAGGTAAGAGATATGGGGAGACCAAGACAAACGAGTGTCAAGGAATAACCCCAAAAGCTTCGCGGAATCTTTGTATTCAAGGGGATGACCATAAAGTGACAAAGAGGGACGAAGAACAACCCATTTCCGCGTAAAAGTCATGGCACAAGTCTTAGAAGTAGAGAACTTGAAGCCATGACCTGTGGCCCAAGACGACACGGCATCAATTGCAAGTTGAAGCCGGCGTTGAAGGAGAGGCGAATCATCACCCTGACAACAAAGGGTAAGATCATCGACATAAAGAGCGGAGAAGACACCAGAAGGAAGAGAGGAAAGAAGACCATTGAGGGCAACTAGAAAAAGAGTAGTGCTCAGAACACTACCCTGGGGCACACCTTCGTATTGCTGAAAAGAGGGAGAGCGCGCGGTACCAAGGCGCACCCGAAAGGAACGACGAGAGAGGAAGCTGCGGAGAAAGAGAGGGAGATGACCACGAAGGCCAAAAGAATGAAGTTGAGATAGGATATGATAACGCCAAGTGGTGTCGTAAGCCTTTTCTAGGTCAAAAAGGACGGCAACAACGGAGGTCTTCGCAGCAAAAGCAGTACGAATATAGACCTCCAAGTTCACCAGGACATCTGTCGTGCTGCGGCACTTGCGAAAACCAAATTGAGAAGGGGAGAGGAGGTGATGGTGTTCCAGGAACCACATCAGACGAACGTTAACCATACGTTCAAAGAGTTTGCAGACACAACTTGTGAGAGCAATAGGGCGAAAGTCCTTAGGGGAAGTACCCAGAGACCCCGGTTTGCGAACAGGGAGGACAACGGCATCGAGCCAGTCCTCAGGGACTGACGACGACTCCCAGATCCGATTATACAGACTCAGTAAATACCGAGACGTGCTCGGAGGGAGATGGCGAAGCATCTCAATGAATACCATCGGAGCCCGCCGCCGTAGATTCGCAGAGGGCCAGGGCAGAACGAAGTTCAGAGAGAGAAGGGATCATTATAGGGAAGCTGAAGATGAGTGCAGAAATCTAAAGGACGAGACTCAAGGACAGGTTTACGAAGAAGGAAAGATTGGGGAAGATGAAGACCAGAGCTAACAGAAGAAAAGTGGGAACCCAGTTCGGAAGCGACCTGCAACGGTTCCGCCACAAGAGTATCATGGAGGTGAAGGACCGGTGAAACATCGGGAACGAACTTACCCGCAATCTTGCGGATACGCTTCCAGTTCTGGGCCAGAGGGGTCTCTGACGTAATTGTTGAGACATAAGATGCCCAACATTCACGTTCAGCCGTACGGATGGCCCTACGGGCCACCGCACTCGCTTTCCGAAAGAAAAGAAAAGAATCGGTCGTCTGCCTACGGCGGTGCCTCTTCCAGGCCGCACGCTTACAGCGGACAGCCCGAGCACAGTCCGCATTCCACCAGGGAACGCACTTCCGTGGACCCCGAGAGGAAGAGCGAGGAATAGAGCGGAGGGCAGCGTTGAAGACAGTGTCATGAAAAAGGAGGAGAGCGCGAGAGAGAGGCAGAAGGGAGAGGTCAGGGAGAGCAGCACTGAGGGTAAATAGGGTCCAGTCTGCCTGGAGGTCATCAAGAACCTGCCACGTGAAATCTAAGTAAAGAGAAGAAGAGCAGAGAGAAAGATCAAGACAAGAAAGGGTGCGAGTCCGAGAGTCCAAATGAGTGGGCTCACCAGAATTCAGAAGAGACAGGGAAGAAGAGAGGAGAAACGGCTCAAGGAGGCGACCCCGGGTATTCGTCAGAACGTCACCCCAAAGAGAATGACGACAATTGAAGTCACCCAGCAGGAGCACAGGCTCCGGCAAGGAGTCCAGGTGTTGTTTCAAATCAGGAAGAGAGAGCGGGACACTCGGGGGGAGATAAATGGAACAAACTGTGTACCATTTCCCCACAGATACGAGCAGCAGAACAATGGAGAGGCGAAGGAAAAAGTAAAGGAACAAAGGGAACAACAGCCCGAATCAAGAGAGCAGAAGAATTAGAAGCCCCAGCAATGGCTGGGGGGGGGGGGGGGGGGGGGGGAGAAAGGAATAGCCACGAAAACGACCAGGACGAGCACCAAGCATTGGCTCCTGGAGACAGACACAAAGGGGCGAAAACCGCGAAATCAGAAGTTGGAGTTCGAGGAAATTGGCGTAATAACCTCGAACGTTCCATTGAAGAATGGACAACGACGAGAAGAGAAAGGACAAAAACAGAGAACAAGGAAGAAACAAAGGCGAAAGAGCAACAGAGCACGTTGAAGAATATCAGGGTCGGGATCAGGGTCAGCAAAGTCAGGGTTAGGGGGCATGGGTAAACTGAGCAAAGACGGAGGGAAGGAAACGGGAGAACAGATCAGAGGTGGGCGGGCAGGGTCTGGAGGAGGAGGAGGAAGAGGAGGAGACAACGGAGAGGAGCCGTCAAGGACAGCAGCAGGAGGAGGGGGAGTAGAAAGAGGGGAGCGCACCCCAGCAAGAGCAGCAACCGAAAGGGAAGCAGGGGCCAGAGAAACCTCCATAGCAGGAACAGGGGGCGCAAGCACTGAAACGGGAGGGGAAGGAGCAACAGAGCCAGGAGGAGGAGCTGAGGAAGAAAGCGAAGCCTTCTTACCCGCCGGGGAAGAGGAAGGAGAGGAGCCAGGCTTACGCTTCTGACTTAGAGACCGGTGTCCCAGCAACTACGTACCGGGCAACGGATTCCAGTGTCTCAACAGGAGAAGCCGAACGAGAGAGCAAACGACGGCCGGTAGGAGAGCGATGGACATCCGCCCGCACCGACAGGCGGCGGGGAGAGCCGATAGATGGAGGAAGAGGATGGGAAGGAGGATCGGAGGGGGACGAGGAAGAAGACACAGAAGACACGACAGACCGGGTAGAAGGAAGGGGAACCCCAGACAGAGGACCAGGAGGAGGATCCTTCGGGAGAGAACCCAAAGGAACAGAGGAGGGGGCAGTGGGCGCATCAGGGTCCAAGGCCCGGAAACGGTTGTGAGTCTGAGGAAGGCGGGAAGGACGAGGAGAGGAAGAGCGCAACACGCGAGCATAAGAGATATTAGCATAAGGCAGGAGCCGGCGAACCTGGCGCCTCGCCTCAGGAAAAGATAAACGCTCCCGGTGCTTCAGGTTGAGGACGGCTGCCTCAAGCTTGTAATGGACACACGCACGGGAGAAGGTAGGATGGGCCTCACCGCAGTTGAGGCAACGAGCCTGGGGAGAAGTGCACTCCGACTTAGGGGGCATATCAAGGTTAAATTAAAAATTGTTCGATTTGCTTATAAATTTATTTATGAAATGGTTATAGAAAGGGCTGCAACTGGTCCAAGTTTCACCATCACACCCTAAACAGAAAAGGAGAAAAAAAATACACAACGTATTATGCAACGAATTTTCAACATTTTCAAATAATTTTAGGGACCACATTTGTCAACTAAAATCATTTCTATAACTCAGATATTAAAATTAGCACATAATAAAGGATTGTAGTGATCAGTTTTAGCAATAAAGTGTTTAGTGCAATAATATAATTTTTCAAAGTTATCCTTCCAAAAATATGCAATATATGATGTTCATAAATTTTTATAAAATCAACAAATGGACTTTGGACTAAAATGCCTACTAGGTTTTGTAGAAGCACAAACTCTACATATAAGGTGTAATTTGCATGTAAATTGATTAATAAATGAAAGCTATGAAGTACTTTGAAGTTGTAAATTACTTACCTGAGTAAAATAAGATCAAAGTTCGGCCACCTGTAACTGAGCTTGACTTCAACAGATTTTTGTTCATAATTGGCACCCTTGCAGATAGGCATCCATTGAGCAAGGTGTGCAAGTTCCATGCACATCCCCTGATAAACGAAAAAAAAAATTTGGAAAAAAAATTATATATATATCCTGCACATACATATTACAAAATACTAAATTTTAACACTAAAACATACTAACCTATTGAAATTGGTCTATTGAAACAGTAGATGGCACTGCAACATCAGCCACAGCAGTAGATGGCACTGCAACACCAGCCACACCAGTAGAAGGCACTGCCACACCAGTAGATGTAGATGGCACTGCCACACCAGTAGATGTAGATGGCACTGCCACACCAGTAGATGTAGATGGCACTGCCACACCAGTAGATGTAGATGGCACTGCCACATCAGTAGATGTAGATGGCACTGCCACATCAGTAGATGTAGATGGCACTGCCACATCAGTAGATGTAGATGGCACTGCCACATCAGTAGATGTAGATGGCACTGCCACATCAGTAGATGTAGATGGCACTGCCACATCAGTAGATGTAGATGGCACTGCCACATCAGTAGATGTAGATGGCACTGCCACATCAGTAGATGTAGATGGCACTGCCACATCAGTAGATGTAGATGTAGATGGCACTGCAACACCAGTAGATGTAGATGGCACTGTCGTGGCCGGTCCATACACATCAAGGGGCTGGGGTTGAGGAAGGTGTGTGAGGAGGGTCGAGGCGTGAGGCGGGGAGGCCGCCTTCATCCTCACTTGATATAACTCTCCCTTGTGCTACAGCGGCTCTCCTTTCCTGCCAAAGACGGCGACCGCGTGCCAAATTGGCTTTCTTTGTCTTCCGAGCCCTCCGTTTATAGGTCATTGTGCACTAGACGCTACAAAAGCGAGATTTCAGGAGCCAAAATGGAGCGCGCGTCGACACCTCCACTCAACAGGACACACCTCACTCACCCCACTAGGAGACGGTTGCCAATTAGTGTATATTTGTTGTCATATACACATAGTTATTTCCGACGTTATTACGAAAAAATTGACATTTAGAACGTACGACGCAATACTCTTGGCGCGCCACAGCCGCGGGGCACTGGATTCTGCACAATTACGCATGGAAATGTACCATAAATACTTTAATTTATATCATAACATTATCGTGTTTGCGCCAAAGTGTTGCCAGAACGTTGTAGTATTTATAAATTTTTCAAAAATATTCGATTTTTCCGAATTTTTGCGTTTGATATGCCCCCTTAGAGTGACCTTCGCCACCACACAAAGGACAGGGAGAGACAGTCCTGGAGCAGCGGAGGGCACCATGCCCAAACCTCCAGCACTTGTTGCAGAGCCGAGGAGAAGGAATGTACTCCTGGACAGAGCACCTGGCACCAGCAAGAATGACAGAGGGTGGAAGGGTCCTACCATCAAAGGTAACCTTCACAACCCGGAGGGGTTGACGGCGACTACCACGAGGGGGACGAGTAAACGTGTCCACCTGGAGAATAGAATGGCCCTGGGCAGCGAGGATATGTCGAATATCGTCGTGGCAGTCGCGCAGGTCCCGAACACCGGTCGCAACATGGGGCGGGAGCAAAATGGTGCCAACACTGGCATTCAACTGAGCGTTCTTCGAGACCCGAACGGGGGTCTCGCCAAGGCAGGATAAGGCAGCCATTCGGGAAGCAGCATCCTGAGAAGGAGCAGCAACGACACGTGTACCGAGATGAGGGGTTGAAAGTAATGGAGGCATCCACGGAATCAACGAGATGTCGATGGAGGGAGAAATCGTCAGGAGGCGCAGAATCAAGAGTGAGGAGATCAAAATATTTGGCCCACGAAGCTGGACCAAACAAGGCTTGATAGGTAGCAGAACTGGAAGGAATTGAGCGAGGGCGGCCGTGACGAGGACGGCGGTGAGAACCCCCAGAGAGAGAAGGGTTAAAAGGCGCAGTAGTTACAACTAGAGAAGGAGCCGCGCCAGGGGACGAGGTAGTCACCACTGGGGGCTTGGGGCTCGACCCAACCACAGAGGAGGGAGGGGAGCCAGGGGAAGGAGTCAAGAGGCCAAAGGAGGAGCAAGGTCGGGGCCCAATGCAGCGGAGGCTACAGAGCCCGGCCTTCCAATACGGACCGACTCGGGGGCTTGGTCGCCCACCCCACGAGCCTGAAGGTAAGCCAGAAGCAGCCGAAACAGGGGGTTATCATCTTGACGAAAAGAAGAATTCATTCACGAATGTGCCCCTACACCCACCATGGAGCCACAATTAGAGGCAGGACACCCAACAAGAAGCTATCGCCGATCTTGTCGGGGCCTCCTAGGGGTGCGTCGTGAGTATACGCCCCACAAACGCCACCTTAAGAAACCGACAGTCCGTCGAGATCGGGTTCAGTGACGAAAGGGGGATTGACAATAAAAGGTTACCCTCGCTCTCTACGTCGGGTACTACAGTTCTACGGGTGCAAGAGTATGCCTCCTCAAGCACCCGGGCGTCAAAATAGAAGTAGTCCAAGGGAAGAACCAGAACGAGCAAAAGGTCGGCAGGAAACGGCAAGCAGATAGAAGAGGGGGGAGAAAAACGAAACAGAAGGAAAAGGAAAAGATGCCCAGCAGAATTGGAGAGGACGGCAGCAGGAGCACAAGGCTAGAAAAGGACAGAGGACTGTCCCAAGGAGCATCATACTCCAGCAGCCGCCCACGAAGCCCCCACACGGCGACAACGAGCTGAGCGGGGAGGGGGTCGCATTTATGTAAATAATACATACTTAACATATTATCAATATTGAAAAATACTTTCTCAACTAAACTTTGATTGTGATTTTCATATTCTATTGTCTTCATACTTAAACTATACATTACTATTAATGATTAAGTATTCTTACTACTCAAATACGCTTTAAGTCTAAATGTTTATGACTTATTTCATACACTACTAATTGATAATATTCAATGATGATTATTCAAGTTTTAGTAATATTTCAATATTCCTTATACATGAACATTATACATTTATTTACTATTGTTACTTTTTATCATTACAATGCTTATCTACTTCATTATTCAATTATTATTTATACAGATCAATACTATTTTATTTATATTATCAACTATTACAACCACACTAACAAGATAATCAATATTATCAATTATTATTTATTACTACTACAGATTATATATACATTATTTCAATAATTATCAAAATAAGCTGGGAAGGCTATGTACCAACTTCAAATGCACACAATCAAAGGGCGCTAAAATTCACAATTGATGCAACAAACACCCACAAGCCAAACTATATCATAAGTATCCGAGTCGCAATCATTTCTATTGATGCACGAGGGGCGGTCGGAAAGCAACACACGCTTGTCCTGCAAGTCACCACATTCAAGAGGGACAATGAAACTAGGAAAATCAGGAGCAGGCCGGCGCTCCAACTCACCATGAGTTATGCGAGTACCGCCATTACGCAACTTCGCCACAGCCGTTTCCCACTGCCAATTACGGTGGAACGAGGAAACAACATTTAAGAGTACGTAGCTTCTTACCAACAAGCCTGCCAACGGGTAAGGACTGAGGAATGGATAACCGGGTAAAACTCGAAATATGCAATACCTTTACGAGAGATGCGACCACACCAAACACCTTCCTTGCCGGCAGCATCCGCACGCTCATTTCAAAAGACACCAATAGGGCTGCAAACCAAACAAAACTAAACTGA
The DNA here is from genome assembly GCF_040958095.1 of Procambarus clarkii. Classification (NCBI taxonomy): domain Eukaryota; kingdom Metazoa; phylum Arthropoda; class Malacostraca; order Decapoda; family Cambaridae; genus Procambarus; species Procambarus clarkii. The sequence goes on from NC_091173.1 coordinate 41,478,279, forward strand.
CTTAAATTTACTGTCAACAAAAAAACACCCAATGCTGGATCACGAAAACTACTGGATGAACACGATTAAAGGACCATGAGGGCACTAAGAGAGTCAACTACAAACGAAGACTGACAACGATAAAGCAAGAGACGAAGAGCATGCATAAACTCCCGCTGTAAACATGATACTCTCCGCACGTAACCGACACATAACTCCGATTAGGAAAAACAACAGTAGCCAACACCGTCCGCTGACTTACACCCATCCGTGAAGACAAACACAGCGGCACTGACAAGACAAGTGCTCGAGGAAAAAGCGTTTTAGAACCGTAGGAGGGGTAAAACCCTTAGTGATACGGGTCAACGAAGTAAAAAAACAGCGTAATAGGGAATCTCCATGGGGGCAAAAACAAAACCGACAAGGAGAAACATTACAAATACGAACGGAAACAGAATCCTGGAGACGAGACAACCAAACACAAAGAGGGAGGTGGTGAAGAGGAACAGGAACCGCAGGAGGGGTAAAAAAGCACGACAGAGGCGAGACGAACGATGTTGTAAGGACCGCGCAAGATAGCGAAGACAGTAGCGATCACGGCGGTCCTGGAGAGACAGGAACCCATTGTCAACATACAAGCTAAAGACGGAAGTCGAACGAAAGGCACCAGAACTGAGGCGCAAACCCATATGGTGCAAAGCATCAAGACGGCGAAGACTAGAAGGAAAAGCAGACGAGTAAGCAGAGCAACCATAATCGAGCTTAGACAGGACGACAGACGAATGTAAAGCAAGGAGTGCGCGCCTATCTACCCCGAAGGACAGTAAGGGCCTTAGAGCACTCAACACGGAGCTAAGAGATATGGGGAGACCAAGACAAACCACTGTCAAGGAATAACCCAAAAAGCTTCGCGCAATCTTTGTATTCAAGGGCATCACCAAAGTTACCAAGAACGACCCGTTTCCGCGTAAAAGTCATGGCACAAGTCTTACAAGTAGAGAACTTGAACCCATGATCGCTGGGCCAAGATGACACGGCATCAATTGCAAGTTGAAGCAGTGGTTGAAGGAGAGACCAATCATCACCCTGACAGCAAAGGGTATGATTATCGACATACAGAGCGGAGAAGACACCGGAAGGAAGAGAGGAAACAAGACCATTGAGGGCAAACACAAATAGTACTGCTCACAACACTACCCTGGGGCACACCTTCGTACTGCCGAAAAAACGCAGAAATTGCGGTACCAAGGCGCACCAGAAAGGAACGACGGGAGAGGAAGCTCCAGAGAAAAAGAGGGAGATGACCACGAAGGCCAAAACAATGACGTTGACATATCTCATCATATCGCCAAGTGGTCTCGTAAGCCTTTTCAATGTCAGAAACGACGGCAACAACGGAGGTCTTCGCAGCAAAAGCAGTACGAATATAGACCTCCAAGTTCACAAGGACATGTGTGCTGCGGCACTTGCGGAAACCAATTTGAAAAGGGGAAAGGAGGTGGTGGTCTTCCAGGAACCACATCAAACGAACGTTACCCATACGTTCAAACAGAGTTTGCAGACAACTTGTCAGAGCAATAGTGAGAAAGTCCTTAGGAAAAGTACCCAGACCACGGTATGCGAACAGGGAGGACAACGGCATCGAGCCAGTCCTCACGGACTGACGACGACTCCCACTACTACAGTTCTACGGGACCAAGAGTATGCCTCCTCAACCACCCAGGCGTCAAAATAGAACAACTCCAAAGCAAGAACCACAACAACCAAAACCTCACCAGGAAACGGCAAGCAGATAGGAGAAGAGGGGGGAGAAAAACGAAACAGGCAAACGTGCCCAGCAGAATTGGAGAGGACGGCACTAGGAGCACAAGGCTAGAAAAGGACAGAGGACTGTCCCAAGGAGCATCACACTCCACCAGCCGCCCACTAAACACCCACACAGCAACAACGAGCTGAGCGGGGGAGGGGGTCGTATCTTTATATTTGCAAAGTCCTTTCAGTTAGTCACGGTGTGGGTCGCGGGATCCTTGTCTTCAACAATATTCTGGCACCGCCGCCTGTGGTTCCGTTGTACGTCAAACTCCGCTGCCTCTCATTCCCTCTACCAATCAACCATGATTATTACCATCACCTTCAATCTAAAACAAAAAGGTAAAGATTGTCAATGTTAGTGCAAAGGTCATTCATAATACATCAATTATCATTCAGTTCTGTTCACTCAAAATACAACACCTTAACCTATTTACATTTCCTATTTCATTCCCTTTTACATTTTATGATCACCTACATTCACCTCTGATTTACATTTATGACATTTCTATTAAATACTTCGCTTAACATTTATCTTACAAATTATATACCTTATTGCCTACAATGCCTCATTCTTATTTTATTCAATTATTACCTACAACTATATATTCATTTATGATTCACATTTTCTCAATATATCTACATCAACTATTTCTTATTCGTTCACCACATATCTACTGCCCTCTATGAGCACAGTAACGACGCCCCTTCTACGCGACTCACCGACCCACATTCCTCGGTAAATTTACATTATATACACACAAATTTAATAAATAACTATTAACCAAACTATATCCTCAAGTACAACAAACATTTCCAACATTTTGGTAACATTTCGTACCATATGGAAGAGACGTCAACTTCTGCATTCAACACTTCCAGGTTTCTCTCCCTAAACTAGCTACACACACACTTATCAACGTCTTAGGTACTCAAGCCTCTCACCTGCGAAAGTACATTATAGTTTATGAATGTTGATAATGCTGAATATAGACATTACTCATCACCAGTACTATATCAAATACACGCAATCTTCGCAACACTACAGTAGGGGGGGGGGCCCATGCAGAGCAACGCCTCAAGGACACTATCAAATGCTACATACAGACTTAAGTAGGGGCACATGCTGGTTCGTTTCATGACACGATCTGTGCGTGTTGCCTGCTAAAATTAGTCTTGTCGGCAAGCTCTCTGAGCGCTTCTTCACCTACATTTCACCATCTATCGATGTCTATACACGAATACCATTCATATATACACACACCGCTGCTTCAACACCTTTTCCACCATAATAAATATTTATATATAATTAAGTGTTACGTCTAGCAAGGCTGGGTCTTATCACAACTAATAATTATACTAGATATAATGATAACTTAAACAACTATTTAAATACATATGTACGACGTAAAATTTCTTCAGGCGGGGGGGGGGGGGGTGGGGGGGTCTACCTCTAATGATTATAAAAATTATAATCATTACAGGTAGACAGGGATGTCGTGGGGACCCCTGAAGTCTTTGTAATTAGCTGCACATTAGAACACTACTTGGTGATATAATTTTCATGGATTATGTGAATGCCATTTCTATGTGTTCATTTGCATGTTTATGTACTGTGTTGTGTGGTAAGTCAGTAGGTGTGATTGCTGACTGATTGCCTAATGATGTCATTAGCATTTGGGGCATGCTGACGGCATCATTATGATGCAGGTTTGTGCAGTGTTGTTATCAGTTTATACAATATTATTGCCCCAGGAACTGTGTTGAGGGTTTAAGGGACCTCTAGGATTATTCAGGGGAATTCACAGTACTTATTGAGAGCAGGCAATTGATGGGTTAGTTGCCTGGCTGAGGTGTGTGTGTGTTCACAGTATTCCTTTGCAATCAGGTGCAAGAATTAAAAGAGAGGGAGGGCAGTAATATTAGTATATTTGTGTGTGTTGCACAACCGTGTGTTTTTATTGTGTGGGCACAGTAATTAGCGAGTTGCAGTAGCTGCAACCATATGTGGGCAGTGCTGTTTGACGTTGCATGCCATTATAGTGTGACCTATGTAACGCTGGGGTTACTTTGTTTCTTTAAGTTATGTTGAGGACTTAAGGATTCAGTGAGTTAATTAAGGGGTAATTAACTGGATAAGGGGTGCACACTTAGTATTATGGAGTGAGTGAGGGCTGTTATAAGAGAAACAGTGTTGAGCTAGAATGAGATACGTCTCGGGAGCAATTATTTGTCCATGTGACAGTTAATTGACCACTAGCTAATTATGTAATTAGCCTTCTCATCATGAATTCACGTAGTGGGAGAGGTTCTGTCAGTGTCAGTACTTGTGTTAACGTAATATGCTCGAGACTAATTACCTTCCAGGGGTATAGCAATTAGTGGCTCATGTTAATTAGTGGAGTAATTAGCATTGGAGAGCTCCGGTGACTCGGTAAAGCGAGGTCATGGAGCTAGCATAAATCGTTGTATTAATCATATCCTGTCTGAGGACAGTGGATTAGTGGCACATCTTGTTAATTAGGGTAATTAACTCCTTTCCCGTGAATTCACAGTGTTTGATGAGACCTGCTTAGGCAGTGCGGAGTGAGACGTATTTATGGATGATTAATTATCGGTCCTGGTGACAGACAATTAATGGCTCAGTAATTAGTGGGTTAATTAGGGTAATTAACACTCACTCTTAATTTTTTTGACACGGACTGTGGCGAAGCTACCAAGTTAGGGTAGGCTTAGTTAACGTAACTCAATGGGGATGTAATTAGTGGTCCGTTAGACCTTAATTCAGAATTACTCACTGAATACTTGCAAGGAGTCAAGTGTGGTGTAATATGTTGAGTTATTGTTAACAAGAGAGAGACAAGTGTTAAAGATTAACGTAAGTAAGTAAGTAATTATCAAAAGAAGGCACCAAACCGGGAAGGCTATGTAGCACCATCAAAGACGCAAAATAATCAGAGGGCGCTAAATATCACCAAGGATGCCAATACGAGAACAAAAACGCATAAGGCGAACGATATCAAAAGTATCCGAGTCACCAAGAATTCTATCGAGGGACAGGCGACCGCGAGGGGCGGTCGGAAAGCAAGACATACGCTCGTCCTGGAAGTCAGGACATTCAAGAAGGACATGCACGACCGTAAGAGGGACAATGCAACTAGGACAATAAGGAGCAGGGCGGCGCTCCATCAAGTGACCATGGGTTAAGCGAGTATGGCCAATACGTAACCTCGCCAGAGCTGTTTCCCACCGCCGGTTACGGTGGAAGGAGGACTGCCACGAGGAAACACAACATTTAAGAGTACGTAGCTTGTTACCAGTAACAGACAACCAAGAAGCCTGCCAACGGGTAAGGACTGAGGAATGGATAACCGGGTAAAAGTCGGAATACGTAATGCCCTTACGAGAGATGGGACAAGAGCGGACAGCTTCCTTGGCGGCAGCATCCGCACGCTCATTTAAAGACACACCAATATGGCTGGGAACCCAACAAAACTCAACCGACTTAAATTTACTGTGAACGAGAAACAGCCAATGCTGGATCTCGACAACCACTGGATGAACTGGATTAAAGGACCCGAGAGCCATAAGGGCACTACGAGAGTCAACAACAACTACAAAGGAAGACTGACAACGAGAAAGTAGGAGACGAAGAGCATAGAGAATAGCATAAAGTTCCGCTGTAAAGATGCTAGTCTCCGGAGGCAAGCGACACATATAAGTGCGATCAGGAAAAACAACAGAGTAGCCAACACCGTCCGCTGACTTAGACCCATCGGTGAAGACAGAAACGGAGCGGGAGTGAGAAGAAAAGTGCTCGAGGAAAAGGCGTTTTAGAACCGTAGGAGGGGTAAAAGCTTTAGTGATACGGGTCAAGGATGTACAAAACCGCAGAAGAGGGACCCTCCACGGGGGCAAAGAAGGAACAACACGAGGAGAAACATCAGAAATACGAACGGAAAGAGAATCCTGCAGGCGAGATAACCGGACAGAAAGAGGGAGGTGGTGAAGAGGAACAGGAACCGCAGGAGGGGTAAAAGTTAAAGCACGACAGAGGCGAGAGGAAGGATGTTGCAAGGACCGCGCAAGATAGCGAAGACAGTAGCGATCACGGCGGTCCTGGAGAGACAGGAAGCCAGTGTCAACATACAAGCTAAGGATGGGAGTCGAACGAAAGGCACCAGAACTGAGGCGCAACCTTGTATGGTGCAAAGCATCAAGACGGCGAAGAGTAGAAGGAGAAGCAGACGAGTAAGCAGGGCAACCATAATCGAGCTTAGACAGGACGAGAGAGGAATGTAAAGCAAGGAGAGTGCGCCTATCTGCCCCCCAAGAAGTATGGGACAAGACCCGAAGGAGGGTAAGGGCCTTAGAGCACTCAACACGGAGGTAAGAGATATGGGGAGACCAAGACAAACGAGTGTCAAGGGATAACCCCAAAAGCTTCGCGGAATCTTTGTATTCAAGGGGATGACCATAAAGTGACAAAGAGGGACGAAGAACAACCCGTTTCCGCGTAAATGTCATGGCACAAGTCTTAGAAGTAGAGAACTTGAAGCCATGATCAGTGGCCCAAGACGACACGGCATCAATTGCAAGTTGAAGCCGACGTTGAAGGAGAGGCGAATCATCACCCTGACAACAAAGGGTAAGATCATCGACATAGAGAGCGGAGAAGACACCAGAAGGAAGAGAGGAAAGAAGACCATTGAGGGCAACCAGAAAAAGAGTAGTGCTCAGAACACTACCCTGGGGCACACCTTCGTATTGCTGAAAAGAGGGAGAGAGAGCGGTACCAAGGCGCACCCGAAAGGAACGACGAGAGAGGAAGCTGCGGAGAAAGAGAGGGAGATGACCACGAAGGCCAAAAGAATGAAGTTGAGATAGGATATGATAACGCCAAGTGGTGTCGTAAGCCTTTTCCAGGTCAAAAAGGACGGCAACAACGGAGGTCTTCGCAGCAAAAGCAGTACGAATATAGACCTCCAAGTTCACCAGGACATCTGTCGTGCTGCGGCACTTGCGGAAACCAAATTGAGAAGGGGAGAGGAGGTGATGGTGTTCCAGGAACCACATCAGACGAACGTTAACCATACGTTCAAAGAGTTTGCAGACACAACTCGTGAGAGCAATAGGGCGAAAGTCCTTAGGGGAAGTACCCAGAGATCCCGGTTTGCGAACAGGGAGGACAACGGCATCGAGCCAGTCCTCAGGGACTGACGACGACTCCCAGATCCGATTATACAGACTCAGTAAATACTGAGACGTGCTCGGAGGGAGATGGCGAAGCATCTCAATGAATACCATCGGAGCCCGCCGCCGTAGAACCGCAGAGGGCCAGGGCAGAACGAAGTTCAGAGAGAGAGAAGGGATCATTATAGGGAAGCTGAAGATGAGTGCAGAAATCTAAAGGACGAGACTCAAGGACAGGTTTACGAAGAAGGAAAGATTGGGGAAGATGAAGACCAGAGCTAACAGAAGAAAAGTGGGAACCCAGTTCGGAAGCGACCTGCAACGGGTCCGCCACAAGAGTATCATGGAGGTGAAGGACCAGTGAAACATCGGGAACGAACTTACCCGCTATCTTGCGGATACGCTTCCAGATCTGGGCCAGAGGGGTTTCGGACGTAATTGTTGAGACATAAGATGCCCAACATTCACGTTTAGCCGTACGGATGGCCCTACGGGCCACCGCACTCGCTTTCCTAAAGAAAAGAAAAGAATCGGTCGTCTGCCTACGGCGGTGCCTCTTCCAGGCTGCACGCTTACAGCGGACAGCCCGAGCACAGTCCGCATTCCACCAGGGAACGCACTTCCGTGGACCCCGAGAGGAAGAGCGAGGAATAGAGCGGAGGGCAGCGTTGAAGACAGTGTCATGAAAAAGGAGGAGAGCGCGAGAGAGAGGCAGAAGGGAGAGGTCAGAGAGAGCAGCACTGAGGGTAAATAGGGTCCAGTCTGCCTTAGCAAACTGCCACCTAGGGAAAGAGAGGGAAGGGCGAAAAGAGAAAAAGGAAACAAGGATGGGGAAATGATCACTTCCATGGAGGTCATCAAGAACCTGCCACGTGAAATCTAAGTAAAGAGAAGAAGAGCAGAGAGAAAGATCAAGACAAGAAAGGGTGCGAGTCCGAGAGTCCAAATGAGTGGGCTCACCAGAATTCAGAAGAGACAGGGAAGAAGATAGGAGAAACGGCTCAAGGAGGCGACCCCGGGTATTCGTCAGAACGTCACCCCAAAGAGAATGACGACAATTGAAGTCACCCAGCAGGAGCACAGGCTCCGGCAAGGAGTCTAGGAGGTGTTTCAAATCAGGAAGAGAGAGCGGGACACTCGGGGGGAGATAAATGGAACAAACTGTGTACCATTTCCCCACAAAGATACGAGCAGCAGAACAATGGAGAGGCGAAGGAAAAAGTAAAGGAACAAAGGGAACATCCGCACGAATCAAGAGAGCAGAAGAATTAGAAGCCCCAGCAATGGCTGGGGGGGGGGGGAGAGAAAGGAATAGCCACGAAAACGACCAGGACGAGCACCAAGCAATGGCTCCTGGAGACAGACACAAAGGGGCGAAAACCGCGAAATCAGAAGTTGGAGTTCGAGGAAATTGGCGTAATAACCTCGAACGTTCCATTGAAGAATGGACAACGACGAGAAGAGAAAGGACAAAAACAGAGAACAAGGAAGAAACAAAGGCGAAAGAGCAACAGAGCATGTTAAAGAATATCAGGGTCGGGATCAGGGTCAGCAAAGTCAGGGTTAGGGGGCATGGGTAAACTGAGCAAAGACGGAGGGAAGGAAACGGGAGAACAGATCAGAGGTGGGCGGGCGGGGTCCGGAGGAGGAGGAGGAAGAGGAGGAGACAACGGAGAGGAGCAGTCAAGGACAGCAGTTGGAAGAGGGGGAGTAGAAAGAGGGGAGCGAACCCCAGCAAGAGCAGCAACCGAAAGGGAAGCAGGGGCCAAAGAAACCTCCATAGCAGGAACAGAGGGCGCAACCACTGAAACGGGAGGGGAAGGAGCAACAGAGCCAGAAGTAGGAGCTAAGGAAGAAAGCGAAGCCTTCTTACCCGCCGGGGAAGAGGAAGGAGAGGAGCCAGGCTTACGCTTCGGACGTAAAGAGACAGGTGTCCCAGCAACTACGTACCGGGCAACGGATTCCAGTGTCTCAACAGGAGAAGCCGAACGAGAGCACACACGACGGCCGTTAGGAGAGCAATGGACATCCGCCTGCACCGACAGGCGGCGGGGAGAGCCGATAGATGGTGGAAGAGGATGGGAAGGAGGATCGGAGGGGGACGAGGAAGAAGACACAGGAGACATGACAGACCGGGTTGAAAGAAGGGGAACCCCAGACAGAGGACCAGGAGGGGGACCCCTCGGGAAAGAACTCAAAGGAACAGAGGAGGGGGCAGTGGGCGTATCAGGGTCCAAGGCCCGGAAACGGTTGAGAGTCTGAGGAAGGGGGGAAGGACGAGGAGAGGAAGAGCGCAACACGCGAGCATAAGAGATGTTAGTAAAAGGCGGGAGCCGGCGAACCTGGCGCCTCGCCTCAGGAAAAGACAAACGCTCCCGGTGCTTCAGGTTAAGGACGGCCGCCTCAAGCTTGTAATGGACACAGGCACGGGAGAACGTAGGATGGGCCTCACCGCAGTTGAGGCAGCGAGCTTGGGGAGAAGTGCACTCCGACTTAGAGTGACCTTCACTCCCACACAAAGGACAGAGAGAGACAGTCCCAGAGCAGCGGAGGGCACCATGCCCAAACCTCCAGCACTTATTACAAAGTCGAGGAGAAGGAATATACTCCTGGACAGAGCACCTAGCACCAGCAAGAATGACAGGATGGAAGGGTCCTACCATCAAAGGTGATCTTCACAACGCGAAGGGGTTGACGGCGACGACCACGAGGGGGACGAGTAAACGAGTCAACCTGGAGGACAGAATGGCCTTGGGCATCAAGGATATGCCGAATATCATCATGGCAATCCTGCAGATTCCGAACACCGGTTGCAACATGGGGTGGGAGGAGAATAGTGCCAACACTGGAATTCATCTGAACGTTCTTGGAGACCCGAACAGGGATCTCGCCAAGGCAAGATAAGGCAGCCAAGCGGGAAGCCGCATCCTGAGAAGGAGCAGCAACGACACGTGTACCGAGACGAGTGGGGTTGAAAGTAACACACGCATCCACGGAATCTACAAGATGCCGATGGAGGGAGAAACCGTCAGGAGGCGCAGAATCAAGAGGGAGGAGATCAAAGTATTTGGCCCATGAAGCAGGACCAAACAAGGCCTGATACGCATCAGCACGGGAAGGAATCGAGCGAGTGCGGTTGGGGCGCGAACGGCGTTGAGAACCCCTAGAGAGAGAGGGGTCAAAAGGCGCAGTAGTCACAACGAAAGACTTAGCCACACCAGGGGACGAAGTGGTCACCACCGGGGGCTGGAGGCTCGACCCAACCTCAGAGGAGGGAGGGGAGCTGGGGGAAGAAGTCAGGACGGTCAAAGGAGGAGCTAGGTCGGGGCCCAACGTAGCGGGAGCTACAGAGCCTGGTCTTCCAATACTGGCCGACTCGGGGGCTTGGTCGCCCACCCCACGAGCCTGAGAGGGTACAACGGAAACATTCAACGACATAGAGACGAAAAGTGACATTCATCCACGAATGTGCCCCCATACCCACCATGGAGCCACAATTAGAGGCAGGACACCCAACAGGAAGCTATCGCCGATCATGCCGGGGCCCCCTAGGGGTGCGTCGTGAGTATACGCCCCACAAACGCCACCTTAAGAACCGTCAGTCCGTCGAGATCGGGTTCAGCGACGAAAGGGGGATTGACAATAAAAGGTTCCCCTCGCTCGAGACGTCGGGTACTACAGTTCTACGGGTGCAAGAGTATGCCTCCTCAAGCACCCGGGCGTCAAAATAGAAGAAGTCCAAAGAAATAATCCAAAACAAGCAAAAGGTCGGCAGGAAACGACAAGCAGATAGGAGAAGAGGGGGGAGAAAAACGAAACATAAGGAAAAGGAAAAGCGATCCGGCACAATTGGAGAAGACAGCAGCAGGAGTGCAAGGCCAGAAAAGGACAGAGGACTGCCCAATGGAGCATCACACTCCGGCAGCCGTCCACCAAGCCCCCTCACGACGCCAACGGGCCGGAAGGGGAGGGGGAAAAGATTAACGTAGAGTATCATGTTGTTGTGTAGTGGGAGACAATTGTTTGTGATTACCGTAGTACTTTGACTGATCGCAGCAGTCAGCAACAATTAATGTAATTAATCACTTCAGGCAATTTCTTTTGGTTGTCGTCTGGTGACGAGAGTAGAGTCATCTGTGGAGCTGTGTCCCAGAATCCCGCCTTGCCTGTCTGTATCGGGTTACAACAGGCCAACTTCTTAGTGGGAGTTGCAAAGTGTGTTCACACTGGGTTGTGATAGGGGGAAGTCACTGTTGGACTACCCGCGTAGTTACGTGGGTCTCTCCTGGGGGGCAGGAGGACCCCTAAGTTTGTGATTATAGTAGCTGTCAGGGAAACCGTGACACTATTGATTGCCTGCTTGTGTCTGTTTCAGTGGATCCTTCATTTGTTCAGTTAGTTCATGTTGTCAGCCCGAAGTGTCAGCAAGATGGAGCCTGCTGTCACTTCTCGAGGGGCTGTTGAATAGCTGTGTTGCAAATGCCACTTGATGTACAATAACGTAACCATTCGCTGTGGTGTAACTTGGAAAAATATCACAGACTATATTGCGTCAGTGGGCACACCTGTGATCAGGTTAATTCAGTATGCAGCCTCACAGCAAGGGTTGCTATTTAGCCGTTTGTTATCGTGCCACTGGATGGACATTAACGTAACGTAAACTCTGTAATGTAGTAAGTCTTGTTATTAATAAATTGGTATGTTATAGAAAACGGTCTTTGATGTCAACCCTTCAACCATATTATTCCACCATATTTCTGCATATTATTAAATGTTGATGTGATCTTGATAAGGCGGCTGTTCTTGGGAATTCGAATTCCAATTCATAGCGCCACATCAAATATTTATATTTGATTGTGAGAACCCGTCGGTTACCCTTTATTAGTTTTAACGTCCTGTTTAACTAGGAGGAGCTAGCGGCCTATTGTGGACAGGTTTTCACCCTTGGTGGTGGAGGCCTGGCGGTTTGCTCCCGCTTTTCTTTTTTCTACTGGACTCATGCTTAACTACCGTGAGCAGCCTTTAAACTTGTAGTCCACCTCCTAAGGGAGGTAGGCGTAGAGAAAAACCTCACAGGATACATCTTGAAATTAACATACCCGCCTCAATGTCACGGCCTCTTCCATTACTCTGGACGGTCGCGTTGCTCCTCGTCGCCACCCCACGCACGTTTACCAACAAATAGACACGTCATCGCTCAATTCAGCACATCCCCCAATCTCTCAACACGCTCACATCCTTGAGGTTACCTTGAGGTGCTTCAAGGCCTTGGCGTCCCCCCCAGCCCGGTCGTCGACCAGGCATCCTGGTTGCCGGACTCATCAACCAGCCTGTTGGACGCGGCTGCTCGCAGCAAGACCTACGAGTCACAGCCTGAAATCAATTTCCATTTTATAATGCATGAACACCTCCATTAAATATAATGCATAATATCCTTCAACTTAACCTTTAAAATATTTCCTATTATGCCCTACAACCATCTATGAACACTAGTAATGGCTTGACATTTCATTCAGTGCGATATTTTTCATTCAGTGCGATATTATCATTAATATATAAACAATTGTATATCTGGAAAACTAAAATACATTCCAAAACATGTCTTCCACACCTCTGACGAGTGCTTCTTTGACATCAAAGCGCACCAATGACCACCCCCACACAGCACCATGTTTCCTATACATACAACTGCAGTCCTAAACTAGATATTTTAAATTGTTGGGGTTTAGTCATCGCGCACATTAACCCCATAACACTCATTTCCTCTGTTACAGTTCTGCCTACCCAACATTAACTGCTCAACTACCTACCACTTAAACCTATATCGCCACATTAAGCGTCAATGTTCCATGGGGAGACATCTCTTCCTAGTACGAGGTCCTCCATTAACAATACAAAATCAACTAAACACCATATACTTACTACTACACATGATAAACAGCCCGTGGAGCAATAGCTGAAGTTCAACCTGAAGTTAAACACTTTTCTTCCTCATGCTAAATTGTAACCTGTTGCTTTCAATTCGGCCTATACTACTATTAAAACATTCTAAAATCCCTATCAATATATACACCCCCTTCACACCTCACGTGTACCGTCGCCACTGGCCTATACATTCAAAAAATACTGCCACAAGCCTCTAAATATTTGTAATTTGCACTGCATTCATTCTATGTATAAATACATTCTTCTAAATGTTTAACAGCTCTTCGTCCTATGAGGTCACGCTTTTTTCATGCAGGATCATTAACAAACTATTTGATTCCTACTATAATGGTTACTACCAGCTCTACGTCAAACCCCGTACAGATAAATATGTCTACGGCACTCTACGAGGACAGCAACCCCTCTCGTACATCAAATTATGTACGATGGAAACCAGAACACTTTAAAGTGCCCATTCCATGATTGCCAGGGGGGGGGAGGAGGGTGGAGGGGGGTTGATAGTGCGGTTGGCTATCCAACCGCACTATCAACACATTTTAAAGACACGGCCCGCGCGATTTCTAAGCCCAAAGACTATCGACAGTTATTCACTAGACTTAAGCACTTTCAAGAACCAACTGCGTCCTCCACCCCAAACTAATTTGTCTACATCACAAAATGCTAACACTGACAGTTTAAGGCTGTATTTTCAATTAAAACACTCGCGATGATACCTGATATGGCTGTAGTAGTGGTCAAACTGCCACTGGGGTATTTAACCACCCGTCAACCTCACCATTACCCGCCAACTCCGCTATTCAAAAACCCAAAGACACTTATCTATTCCATTCCGCCAATCTACTCCATCCTTTGTTTTACATTTCTTTTTAACATCTAATTGGGAGTAAATACCATCCACCACCGCCTATCCTCATCACGTACATTGTACTTATAAAGTGGGTTCCGATTCAATATACACTACTGCGTTACTCCCGCTAAACTTGCCTTAGTGCCAACATTAGCTGTTAAAGCAAGTAGTTAATAAACACCTATGTCAGGTACGGTTCAACACTTAAAGGACGTTATGAGGCTTTCGAAGTCTTTATATGCCATCTTATATTGCCTTATATTGCCTACTCATCCTATCTATTCTATTTACCCTTTACGAGTCTTATTACTCCCTACTTTGTGTTATTGTACCCACTTCTCCCTGCAACATGGGAGACTAAATATTTACAGGTTAACCAATTTAACCTCATCGTTGACAAACAATACAATTTTTTTTAAAACCAACGGACGATTTCCATTTCAACTTCATTTAATATTTCACAAACTGAACATTAACCCGTGCCAAACTACCTTCCTCTCAACTTCAACAGTATTCAAGTTCACTATCATAACTACTCTCGGCCCCCTAATACGATATTCAAACCCGACACACAACATTAACACTCCTTTAGTCTAGTAACGTGACCGAACTTACAACCTATCCCCACCCACCTATCTATGACAATTCGACCAAAGACGATTCAGACACTTACTGCAAAGTCTTCACGAACACTGAAGTTCCGCAAATCTATCCGGTATTACCTGCAACAAGGCAACAGTTACTGGATGCTACCAATATAAATCATTCAATCATCCGTATACCATACCTTTGAAACGTCTACTTACCATAAACTATTGTCTCTGATGTACCTCATTTAAAATGCAACTTCAACGCATATATCCCACCTCGATAGTCAACTGGTGTGACAGCTCTTATGTGGGTTGCCCCCCGCCCACTCGCCAGATACTATTAACCACTTCAATCTCAATACATACAAAAGTATGTGCTCGTCCACTATTTAAGTACGGTTTCGTAATAAAATATTACCATGCCTAACAAATTACCTAATAAACAACTACTTGCCTTACCACATATGATCCAGCTATCAGTAGCACATCTTGCTAAACCAAAACATCTGCCACCACCTTCTGCTCGGCTGCCACAGGTCTCGCGTAAATCATCGGTCCACCACTGGTCCCATCACAACGTTAGTTTCCAATCTTCATACCTCACCACTAGGTAAATTTCATGCAAGGCATATTCCCACCATTACCTCATTCACTAACAATACAACTGAAAAACAATTTAATTCAGTATGTAATTAAAAAATTTTAATATTTCAGGACAAATATCTGCGTATACTCCCTCAAGAGGGTATATACGCCAGATTTAAATTATTTTTGACCCTATGTATTCGCGTTTTGACGGTGTACAAAATCAGTGTAAGCTAGGGGGCTGTCAGCCCTAGCGACCCCAAAAGGGTAACGGGGTACCAGCTCAGAGTAACAACACGCCCTAACACTAACTTGTACACTCGTACTTTGCGAATACTAGGGTCAAAATAACGTTCCGTTGCTCCTCGCCTAGCAGGTCGACTCAACAGCCAATCACGTTCCGATTTTTCACTTCACGTCACATTCTCGCACGCTGTACTGTCATTGGTCGGCTCCTCCTAATTGCATACTCCAGTAATTCATGCACATTATTTAGTGACACTTAAATATGTATACCCAATGTATGAGAAACATACATATACCAAATGTATGAGAAACAATATTTTACTTTACACTCACAAATGATGACTTTCGATTACTTACTATTAAATAAGTATTATTATAATTAGTATATAATAAGATTAATTATTCAACCTGTAACTACACTCAAACACACTACAGTATAGTACAGTACACTTATCTACTTACGGTCCGATACATTACACTACTATACATTACACTACTGTACAGTAGAGTTCCGTACGGTAGAAAACAGTACACTACTATACATTACAATTCAGTACACTACTATACATTACAATACACTACAGTACCGTACGATACACAACAGCCAAGGGCACAGTACTCTACAGTACAATAGACAACAGTACAGTACCGTATAGTACAGTACACTACAGTAAAGTGGAGTACAGTACCCTACATAACAGTACACTACACTACAAGGTACACTACCGTACAATACACTAGAGTACACGGTACAGTACAGTATTGTACAGTACCCTACACAACAATACCGTAAAGTACACTACAATACAGTATTGTACAGAGTACACCACAGGGTACAGTTCAGTACAGTACAATGCAGTACAATACAATATACTCCACTAACGTCAAGTACATTACATTACAGTACAATACAATTACCTACAGTACACTACACAGTACAGTACAGTATAGTATCGAGTACACTAAAATACACTACACTATACTATACTACTGTACTCTACTAACACTGCCGTACACTTTTGTATAGTGCAGTATATTACACTACATTATTGCATAGTATAGTACAGTACCGTATAGTGCAGTCCACTACAGTACTCTATAATACAGAAAAGTACAGTATGGTACAGTACAATATGGTACAGAATACTACAGTATGATCCAGTACAGTATAATATAGTACAGTACGCTACAGTTCAGTACAAAACAGTGCAGTACAGTACAATGCAGTACAGAGCACTACAGTACAGTATAGGGCACAACAGTACAGTACCGTACACTCACAGTTCGTTCATTGACTTTCAAATGTAGCAACAGCATCACCATTATCATTTTTTCTAGTTAAATAACTGTTTCTTGAATGTAACAACGCGTAATAGCCACAAATTTCACGTGAGATGAGGAGGGAGGAGATTGATGCACTGCCGGTGTATGGCAACTTATTTATTTATTTATTTATTTATATACAAGAAGATACATTGCGTTTGAGAGAATACATAGCATAGTATTTACAATCTTGTAAAGCCACTAACTAGCACGCGCAGCGTTTCGGCCAGAACTGACGCTAGTTTCACTAACGACCATTGTTATTGCAATATTACCTTTACAACCGTTCATTTTCCTCTCTAAACAGCACCAAAGTGTATATTTATATACGTGATTTAACCCATAGATGCACACTGCAACTAGTATAATCGATTACATTTAACATGCAATCAAATATTCTTTTACACATTTTGGCAAAGTCATCAGTCATTTTGAATAATAAACATCTTGTGCGTTACACTTTGATCATTTGAACTCTCGTCAGTCGTTTTTTAGACAATGACGCTATATTACGCTATGTTAAGCTAAGCTAAGCAAGCTAGGCTACCTCATGCACACACAACCCTCATGCAAACACAACCCTCATGCCAACACAACCCTCATGCACATATAACCCTCATGCACACACAAACTCATGCACACAAAAACCTCATGCAAACAGAACCCTCATGCACACACAACCCTTATGCCAAAACAACCCTCATGCACAAACAACCATCATGCACACACAACCCTCATGCCAACACAACCCTCATGCCAACACAACCCTTATGCCAACGCAATCCTCATGCACACACAACCCTCATGCACACACAACCCTCATGCCAACACAACCCTCATGCACATTCAACCCTCATGCACACACAAACTCATGCACACAAAAACCTCATGCAAACAGAACCCTCATGCACACACAACCCTCATGCCAAAACAACCCTCATGCACAAACAACCATCATCCACACACAACCCTCATGCCAACACAACCCTCATGCACATTCAACCCTCATGCACACAAAAACCTCATGCAAACACAACCCACATGCACAAACAACCATCATGCCAAAACAACCCTCATGCACAAACAACCCTCACGCAAATACAACCCTCATGCACACACAACCCTCATGCCAACACAACGCTCATGCACACAAAACCTTCATGCACACATAACCCTCATGCACACACAACCATCATGCACACACAACCCTCATGCACACACAACCCTCATGCACACACAACCCACATACACAAACAACCATCATGCCAACACAACGCTCATGCACACAAATCCTTCATGTACACACAACCCTCATGCACACACAACCATCATGCACACACAACCCTCATGCACACACAACCCTCATGCATACTCAATCCTCATGCACACACAACCCTCATGTACACACAACCCTCATGCCAACACAACCCTCATGCACTTAAAACCATCATGCACACACAACCTTCATGCGCAGACAACCCTCATGCCAACACAACCCTCACGCCAACACAACCCTCATGCACACACAACCCTTATGCCAACACAACCCTCAGGCCAACACAACCCTTATGCCAACGCAACCCTCATGCCAACACAACCCTCATGCACACACAACCCTCATGCCAACACAACCCTCATGCAAACAAAACCCTAACGCCAACACAATCCTCATGCACACACAACCTTCATGCCAACACAAACCTCATGTCAACACAACCCTCATGCACACACAACCCTCATGCCAACACAACCCTCATGCACACACAACCCTCATGCCAACACAACCCTCATGCAAACAAAACCCTAACGCCAACACAATCCTCATGCACACACAACACTCATGATAACACAACCCTCATGCCAACACAACCCTCATGCCCACACAACCCTCATACACACACAACCCTCATGCCAACACAACACTCATGCCAACACAACCCTCATGCACACACAACCTTCATGCCAACACAACCCTCATGCACATACAACCCTCATGCACACACAAACTCATGCACACAAAACCCTCATGCAAACACAACCCTCATGCACACACAACCCTCATGCCAAAACAACCCTCATGAACAAACAACCATCATGCACACACAACCCTCATGCAAATACAACCCTCATGCACACAAAACCCTCATGCCAACACAACGCTCATGCACACACACAACCCTCATGCACACACAACCCTCATGCCAACACAATCCTCATGCCAACACAACCCTAACGCCAACACAACCCTCATGCACACACAACCCTCATGCCAACGCCACTCTCATGCCAACACAACCCTCATGCCAACACAACCCTCATGCCAACACAACCCTCATGCACACACAACCCTCATGCACACACAACCCTCATGCCAACACAACCCTCATGCACATACAACCCTCATGCACTCACAACCCTCATGCACACCCAACCCTCATTCAAACACAACCCTCATGCACACAGAACCTGTTACGTACTCCTAGCTGAATACGTATATAAATTTTAAATAACTTGTTTTGTTCCATTATATCATTGCCTGTATATGTACTATTATAGACTCGTGGGTTGGTTGGTGTTGTCGTCGTCGATCCTTCTCTATGGACAACCCAACCCACAGCTCGGCAGAGTGCTTATACTAGGAGATCACCCTTGGCGCTTCTGGCTCTTGGAGAGGGGCTCAACGTCACACGTTTAGGGGATGCGGCTCCAACACTTAGCCTCGTTGTCACGTGCACACACCCACTTGAGCCGCTGTGACTCCCCACTCTCTCCTTATGAGATATGATCTCAATCCCCTATGACTTACTAGTATTACCTCTTACCCTGTCCACAGCAGTGGTTCTTGGTTCTTTCTCTCTCCTTCTTTACTACCTCCTGGGAAGCCTCACTAGGACAAGGGCAAACACCAGCAAATTGTGACACATTTACTGGACAAAGCACATACACGATACATACACACATATAATAATAATGAATCCTATACTCGATAATCACAATCAGGTTGCACTCCAACACCATCAGAACTCTATTATCAGCTTATCCAGTGGTATCCTATCTCCTGGTTCACCACCTGATACTATTAACCTCCTCAAGTTGGTCAAGCCTACATACACTGTTGCACTATCAGCAAGATAATGTATATATAGAATACCAGCATTTGAATGCAATAACATATATCAGTATAAATGTTCATTGATACACAACAATGATTAATCGATCACTGTCAGTCCTCGAGCACATACATCTGTAGGTAATCAAGCCTACGACTGCAACTCTAAGCTTCAGACTAAATCACTCCTTTCTATAAGAATGCAAACAGTCACTCACCTCTCACTGCGTCTTGCACGCTAATGACAACCAAACACTATCAACTCCCTATAAGTAATCCACCAGAACTTCCCCTTCCACCTCTGGAAGTTCACAACCCTAATATCCTTAGGTTCTTCCGGGCTTCACTACCAGGATCCTCTGCAGCTCCTCCAGGCTGCTATCATGAAGTTTCCTTGAGTAACTACGGTGCTTCACCCTTCTGCTAGGTTCCTCCACAGCTCTCTTGGCTGCTACACCATGAAGTTTCCCCGAGCAACTATGGTGCTTCTCCACCTCTGCAGAAGCACGTGACACTCCTCTTCACTGCTGCTTCTCCTCACAGCTCGAGGTCCTCTGCTCCGCTACCTTGGAGTCTCATCAGCTACTTCATCTGCTGGCTTCGAAGTTCTCAGCAACTTCTTCCCCAAAGAACAAACCTGCAACCCATCGACACTCCAATAAAATGTTCCCCTTTAACACATAAACAAAAATAACCACACAATATGCTTGCCTCAAACCTCTATCTGTCTTCTACATACAGTGAGAGTGGACTCCCCCGTTTTGGGCGGGTCCATACTCCACCTCGCCTGGCGGCGGTCCTCACTCGCTGGGAGGGTCTTCCTCCATCCGGAGCCAGGCTCCCTCAGTCGTCCGCCACCGCTCAGAGGGGGCGGACGTCGCTCCGTGTTCCTCCCTCTCCACTCTCTTATTTCAGGCTTTCTGCCTTATTAAAACATGCCTAACTTATAAATAAACATTGCTACTGTCGCTGGGCACACGACCAACTACAAGTGATCACTATGAACTGGCGTATATCGTGCTTACCACAGATTAATTGGTCGAGGGCGCTTTCCTCTGACGGCGTCTGGTCAGGGCGCTCCCACGGCCCACAATAATGCCTCCGGGCGGCTTAATATTCACTAATTATCGTCCACGACTTGAGACCACACGTCCCCAGCTCGATTCCACAGCTGGCACGTCTGCACACTTCTCTTCTCTTAGAGATATATCACTAGGGGTTCCCTTCTGACGGGAGCTCAACGGAGCGCGGCTTCCCCCTGCGATGTCTGGCACTCAAGTGAGGTCAAGGTCCTCCAGAAGCGAGCCTCACGCCTCCAGCAAAATGTCCACATCTCCTAGCCCGTCATTTATCTATTTTCTTCTGCATTGCCCATAATCTCAAACTGTTACACATACCCAACCAACTATTTTACATATGCGTTATCACCTCAATACTTGCTAGACCTTCTAGTTAGGTCAGGCTTGCTGAATAACTCTCAAGAAGGGAGACTCGTTTCTCCTGCAGGCTGAGATCATAACACTCCCCTCCCCTTATTTTTGAGAGTTATTCCAGTGGCAAAGCTCGGGATAATACATCCGCCACCACACTGTCTCGTTCTTCAACCAATATACTCTCTTAGGAGTCTACAATTAATTCGTTGCACCTTGCAACATCTGGCTCACAACTCTCCAGAAACACGATCTTCTCATAAACGATTTGACTTCTCTGGCACCTCTTGGCTAGGCTGTCCTCCTTGGACGCCTGCACTCCATCGGTCCACTCTACTTATTGTCTCCACCCTCCGTTTCCTCGTCTTCTTCTCCTCACGTCCAGAGTCAGACATCTACTGTCTGTACCTCCTCTGTCGTCTTCACTCTTCCATCTACTGCCATTATACTTTCGTCTCCTGCCATCATACTTCACTCCCTCGTCTTCACCGACGATTCTCCTTTTCGTCTCCTCATTTATCCGAGACCTCATCCTGTTCGACTCCCATCGAGTCCTCGGCTTTCTACTATTCATCCATGCTTGCATCATCATCCTCTTCCCACACTTTTCACCTCTATACAACTCCATTTCTTCTCCTTCAACACTTCTTCTTTCCCTAAAAGTTTCTTCGGGAACTGTATTACATCCAACAGCACTCGACCGTACACGTCGCCTTGCCTCTCCCAGAGTGCTCGTAAGCATCTCTCCACACATACTGTCTCTTCTCCTTTCATTTTCTCGGCTATTACTCTTCTTCATTATTTCTCCTCCACGTTGTCTGTGAAACATGCCAACTCTTGACATCTCAAACAACTTAACTCCACTATCCCTATGCCTCTGTGCTCGTGGACCACTTGACGCTCTATTTCCGTCCTCAGTCTGTCCACATCTTTCCTCATTCCCACTCAGCACAGTTGCATTCGCCTTCCGACTCTTAATTCCAGCAGTCTGGGCTCTATTCAGGTCCGCTCTCTTCACATGATTCTTCTTCGGCTGGGCCATCTTCACTTTTGACCTCACCGAGACTTCATTTTCCTGGGCTGGACCTTCATCAAACAGCCATGCTATATCTACATCGATATCTTCCACCGGTTTAATCGACACTGTCTCACCTTCTCCAGTGTCTTCCTCGTCGGCCACCTCTGCCTTCATCACTACCGAGACAGGGTACTCAATGGCTTGGCGGTCTCCTGACTCATCTCCTCGGATGTCAGTCAGGTTCACACTCTCAGGTGTCCCACACGTGCCGTGGCCTTCTGGGCACTCCTCTGGCACAGTCTCCGCTATGACTCTTGTCAACACCTTTGTCCCGCACAAGTCATTCCCCAGGATCACTTGGACTCCTGGAATAGGTATGTCGGGGCACACTCCCAACATCACCTCTGCCGACACATATTCCGACCTTAGCTGGACAGTGCATACGGGCATGTCACTCTCAGACAATAACCCATATACCCTCATCTTACTCCTGCCAGCTAACCGTCGATCATTCCCAATCAGGCTTCTCGTAATCAAGCTCTGATTAGCTCCGGTATCTCTTAAGATACCAACTTCTACCTCAGGTTGGCCTCCTACACTGATCCAACCTTTGCTCATGAACGGCCTATACCTCTCGTTCACTAAGTTCGCTCTCTGTGGTTTGTCTTGGAACACATTGATATATTTGCTTCGGGGGTCACACATGGCCAGGGTCACAACTCTCTTGCCCTGCCGACAATCTCGCATCACGTGACCCAATCCGTTACAATTGTAACATCTCATCTGGGAGAAATCTCTCCTATACGTACCAAAGCGGCTCTGACTTTGTCCACTCACATGAGAGTTCCTCGGGCCAGACGTACTACTCGCACTCTGTGGATCTTTACTGGACCCTTGATTTCCTGGATAACGATCAGTTTCTCGTTTTGCTCCTCCATCCTCACTTTCAGATGAAGTGCGCGACCTACTCTTCTGAGTTTTAGGGTACTTACTTTTATCTGCCCATTTATCAAAATTTTTCTCACCCCAGACTCTTCTGGGTCTCTCATAATTTCTTCCTCCCCAGACTCCATTGGGTCTGCCATTGCTGCGTCTCGCCTCGCTTCTCACTCTGTTCTCCCTTAAGCTCTTATACGCTTCAGTAATCATATCCGCCCTATCTGCGGCATCTTTCACCTCCATTATCCCTGCTTCTTGGATCTTGAACTTTGTTTCGGGATGCATCATCTCCAAGAACTTCTCCATGACCATCAGTTGCTTCAGGTCAGCGTAAGATCCAACTCCAGCAGCCTCAATCCACTTCTGGAATCGTCTTTCCAGATCCCTTGCTGTCTCAGCAAACGTACACGCTCCAACTTTGATCATTTCTCTGAAGCGCTTCCTATAAGCTTCTGGGGTTAACTGAAACGAGCGCAATATGCTGCTCTTTACTGTGGCGTAATCCTGGCACTCTTCCAGTGACAATTGGGTGTATGCCTCCCTGGCTGCACCGGTCAATCTTAACTGGACCAGCTGGGCCCATTCCTCCTGTGGCCACTCCTTGATACTGGCTACTTTCTCAAAATGCTCGAAGAAGCTCTCTGCCTCTTCGGGCACAAACAAGGGAATGTCCTTCTCCCTAACCCTAACATCTGGTGGGTGTGATACCTGGGTGGTGCTCTCTGGCAACCCATGTTCAATCCTTTGCTCAGCCAAGGTTCTATTCGCTTCTATCTGCATTTGTTTTGTTCTCTCTTTTTCTTTTTCGACCTGGGCTTTTTCTTTTTCTTGTTCCAACTCCAGTTCTCTTACTCTGGTTTTCTCTTTTTCTACTTCCAACCTGGTTTTCTCTTTTTCTACTTCCAGCCTGGTTTTCTCTTTTTCTACTTCCAGCCTGGTTTTCTCTTTTTCCTTCTCGGCTTCATTTTTCATCTGGAGTTCTAATTTCATCTTTTCCAGCTGGAACTGTCTCTCCTTGTCCTCACGCTGCATCTGGAGCTCTAACTGGAATCTCTCCAAGCTCCTATTCCGGCTACTCCTGCTACTGCGGCTACTCTTGCTGCTCCTACTCGATCCCTGGGATCTCACGTCATCCTGCCCATCATCCTCCTTTCTACTTTCAGCTCCTTCCTGGGCTCCTTGTTCTGCCGCTTCACTTCTGGCTCTCAACTGCCTCAGGATCTCATCCTTCATCCCAGCTACTTTAGATGCTTTCAACCTGATGCCACATTTTTCTGCTATTTGTTTCAATTGATCCCTCGTGCAACCTTCTAAATCCTCAGGCTTGCCTGACTCCACAAACGCTTGCACCTTATCCATCTTTGTCCTGTGAGTCTTCCCAAGAGAGAATATACACCTGCGTTCACACAGTTTATCTATTTCAGCAAGGGTGTACAAATCCACTCTTGGACAGGGTGTGGGTGTGTCAGTTCACTATCCCGGACACAGGCCCCCAATTTTTATTATAGACTCGTGGGTTGGTTGGTGTTGTCGTCGTCGATCCTTCTCTATGGACAACCCAACCCACAACTCGGCAGAGTGCTTATACTAGGAGATCACCCTTGGCGCTTCTGGCTCTTGGAGAGGGGCTCAACGTCACACGTTTAGGGGATGCGGCTCCAACACTTAGCCTCGTTGTCACGTGCACACACCCACTTGAGCCGCTGTGACTCCCCACTCTCTCCTTATGAGATATGATCTCAATCCCCTATGACTTACTAGTATTACCTCTTACCCTGTCCACAGCAGTGGTTCTTGGTTCTTTCTCTCTCCTTCTTTACTACCTCCTGGGAAGCCTCACTAGGACAAGGGCAAACACCAGCAAATTGTGACACATTTACTGGACAAAGCACATACACGATACATACACACATATAATAATAATGAATCCTATACTCGATAATCACAATCAGGTTGCACTCCAACACCATCAGAACTCTATTATCAGCTTATCCAGTGGTATCCTATCTCCTGGTTCACCACCTGATACTATTAACCTCCTCAAGTTGGTCAAGCCTACATACACTGTTGCACTATCAGCAAGATAATGTATATATAGAATACCAGCATTTGAATGCAATAACATATATCAGTATAAATGTTCATTGATACACAACAATGATTAATCGATCACTGTCAGTCCTCGAGCACATACATCTGTAGGTAATCAAGCCTACGACTGCAACTCTAAGCTTCAGACTAAATCACTCCTTTCTATAAGAATGCAAACAGTCACTCACCTCTCACTGCGTCTTGCACGCTAATGACAACCAAACACTATCAACTCCCTATAAGTAATCCACCAGAACTTCCCCTTCCACCTCTGGAAGTTCACAACCCTAATATCCTTAGGTTCTTCCGGGCTTCACTACCAGGATCCTCTGCAGCTCCTCCAGGCTGCTATCATGAAGTTTCCTTGAGTAACTACGGTGCTTCACCCTTCTGCTAGGTTCCTCCACAGCTCTCTTGGCTGCTACACCATGAAGTTTCCCCGAGCAACTATGGTGCTTCTCCACCTCTGCAGAAGCACGTGACACTCCTCTTCACTGCTGCTTCTCCTCAAAGCTCGAGGTCCTCTGCTCCGCTACCTTGGAGTCTCATCAGCTACTTCATCTGCTGGCTTCGAAGTTCTCAGCAACTTCTTCCCCAAAGAACAAACCTGCAACCCATCGACACTCCAATAAAATGTTCCCCTTTAACACATAAACAAAAATAACCACACAAT
This sequence comes from Procambarus clarkii, assembly GCF_040958095.1. Lineage (NCBI taxonomy): Eukaryota > Metazoa > Arthropoda > Malacostraca > Decapoda > Cambaridae > Procambarus > Procambarus clarkii. The sequence goes on from NC_091173.1 coordinate 41,504,057, forward strand.
ATGCTTGCCTCAAACCTCTATCTGTCTTCTACATACAGTGAGAGTGGACTCCCTCGTTTTGGGCGGGTCCATACTCCACCTCGCCTGGCGGCGGTCCTCACTCGCTGGGAGGGTCTTCCTCCATCCGGAGCCAGGCTCCCTCAGTCGTCCGCCAGCGCTCAGAGGGGGCGGACGTCGCTCCGTGTTCCTCCCTCTCCACTCTCTTATTTCAGGCTTTCTGCCTTATTAAAACATGCCTAACTTATAAATAAACATTGCTACTGTCGCTGGGCACACGACCAACTACAAGTGATCACTATGAACTGGCGTATATCGTGCTTACCACAGATTAATTGGTCGAGGGCGCTTTCCCTCTGACGGCGTCTGGTCAGGGCGCTCCCACGGCCCACAATAATGCCTCCGGGCGGCTTAATATTCACTAATTATCGTCCACGACTTGAGACCACACGTCCCCAGCTCGATTCCACAGCTGGCACGTCTGCACACTTCTCTTCTCTTAGAGATATATCACTAGGGGTTCCCTTCTGACGGGAGCTCAACGGAGCGCGGCTTCCCCCAGCGATGTCTGGCACTCAAGTGAGGTCAAGGTCCTCCAGAAGCGAGCCTCACGCCTCCAGCAAAATGTCCACATCTCCTAGCCCGTCATTTATCTATTTTCTTCTGCATTGCCCATAATCTCAAACTGTTACACATACCCAACCAACTATTTTACATATGCGTTATCACCTCAATACTTGCTAGACCTTCTAGTTAGGTCAAGCTTGCTGAATAACTCTCAAGAAGGGAGACTCGTTTCTCCTGCAGGCTGCGATCATAACAGTACACACATTGTGTTTTTGTAAATTATCGTGTGGTGTGGCAGCGTCAGTGGAGACAGGAGCGCGGTTGCTTTGCACACGTCTAATACCTGTTAGATTCGGGAAGATTGGACCTGTTCAGTTTTGGGAGTTCCAGATGTCACTTTTATTAAGTTTAGGTAATTGTTTATTTTCTGTGATTAAACAGGTGGCATTGTACTTATATATTTTGCAAGTAACTATTATATTTAATTTGCATTCTTGTGTGTTTTGAGAACAAGTGGTTGTTCAATTAGTTTTAAATATGAAAAAGTCTTTAGTTTCCATTCCTCATCCTGGATGAGGCAGAGGAGGTGAGGAGATTGGGTAACGACAGAGCGAGAGTTCAGTAGCTGATACGGGCCAATGGAGATCACACCTTTTTAGAGTTAAGTCTGTAACATTCATGTTGTGCCATATTTTATTATGTTATATTAAGTGAGATGACAATACTTTTGGTTTGTTGTATAAGTTAACTTTACCATCTGTGTTTTTATATTATACTGTTTTGAATATATATTATAAGTTATATGTATAATTCTTCAGTCCTAAGGGAGAAATACTTTTAAGTCTTAGCCTGTTATCATTCATGGGGTTATACTGGTGACCCGCTTTAGAGAGCAGCAGTGGTATCCCTAGACGTAATTAAAGCTTGGCTGCTGTAGGGTCACGAGCCGTAACGAACGATGATAGGTAACAAAGAGTTATGGGGGCCTGTCCGGGAGATATATTGTTCCCACTTAACCTTAATTATGCTAATCTAACCTTGCCTTCCTAGGTACCAGTGTGTCAAGTGTCTGTGTGTTTCTTAAGAACTATTCCATGTGCCAAGCAAGCTTTCCTGTGTGTCAAGTAACAACGTTTCACGATTTTGAGGTAAGTCATCCTATATATTTTGTTTGTGCAGTGAGGCCAAGCGAATTTTCAGTGTGGTGACAATTTTACAGTGAAGTGTAGTGCAGTGCCATAATTATTGTTGTGAATCAAGTGCCAAGTGTTAGTAACGATGGGGGAGAAAGTTGCAGCGTTGGTGGCTCACCCAGACTTTGAAGGGATTCAGAGCCTGAAAAAGACTGAGTTAATACAAATGGCAAATCAGTTGGATTTGACCGCCAACAATAGAATGGTTAAAGCCCAAATATTGAAAGTCATTGTGACACATTTTGTTGAGAATGGAGAGTTAGAGGAAGAAATTCTAGAGGAGTTAAGAGAGGAGTCGAGTGATCAGATGACGTTAAAGCGTCTTGAGTTAGAAGCGCAAATAGCCAATGCTAAGCTTGAAGCTCAAAAAGAACAGAGAATATTAGAACTTGATGCTCAAAAAGAACAGAGAATATTAGAACTTGAAGCTCAAAAGGAACAAACTAGGCAATTAGAGATTCAACAACAAATGGCTGACACTAACTTCAGGCTTGAATCACAGCGTATGGCAGCTGGGCATGGAAATACTAGTAATGTTTCAATAAATAGTGATAATAATCCCATCAGGACGCATAAGTATATAGAGTTGCCCAAGTTCAATGAGGAGGATCCTGAGGTTTTCTTTGCACATTTTTATAAAATTGCCATCAGTATGAACTGGCCAAGGGATCAGTGGGTAGCCATTATGCAGTCTCAATTTAAGGGGCGTAGTCAGGAGGTTTTTACATCCCTACCTGACGCTCATAGCTTTGATTACGAATTTGTAAAGAAAAGCATCTTAAATGCATATCAAATAAATCCAGAGGCACACAGGCAAAAGTTTAGGAACCTAAGGAGGACAAGTGATCAGACAATAGCAGATTTTACTCGTCAGAAGACGAATTTTTGCAACAGATGGTTAAAGTCACTTTCAGTCACTGACATTGATGCTCTAAAGAATCTTCTTATAATGGAAGAAGTATTGTCATGTCTCCCAGACCAGTTGTCTACTTTTATGGCAGAACAAAAGAATGTAACAGATATTTATGAGCTGTCAAAGCTCGCTGATGAGCACGAGTTGTTGACTAAGGCCCAATTTACGGCCACTTCACCTAAGCCTAGTCGTAGAGTAAATTATAATGCTCACAGAACTCCTTATCAGTATAAGTCTCCTACTGGTGCGACAGTTACTCCCGTGAACTCTTCTCTTACTAACCCTAAGATTGTTACTCCATTGCCAGGATCATCTAAGCCTAGTAATGTTATTTCTAAACCTACATTTGGTTCTACCAGTGTGTCCACTGTAAGGTCTTGTTTCCATTGTAAGAGAAAAGGCCATGGAATTAATTCCTGTTTTATATTGCACCCTGAGTTACGACCAACTGGTCTCATTTATTGTAGAGGTGTGCAAAATAAACTTACTAATAAACATGTAACTGTAAACCCCAATTGGGTGAAACAGTATTCACCATATATGTCTTCAGGTGAAGTTTTGTGTATTAATGGGAAGTGGAAGCCAGTGGTTATTCTTCGTGATACAGGTGCTTCCCAAACCATAATTTCATCCAGTATTCTTTCTGATGTTGAAAAGAGAGATTCTGGAAAGTTTGTTGTTCTTCAGAGTGTTGCAGGATGTAAAACTGTACCTCTAATAGACATTAATTTCAGATCCACCATTACACCAAGTTTATGCACTGTGGGTGTTAGTTCACAGTTGCCCATCCCAGGTGTGGATGTTATATTGGGTAATGATGTGGCCATAAATCATGTTGTGGGTGAGATTGATAACCGTTTGTGTAAACAGCCAGTTGCAGACCATGTTTATTCTGCCTGTGCTGAAGTTAGTTCTATGAATGAACCTGTTGTAGAAGATGGTTTTGTCCATTCTACCTGTGCTGATGTCAGTACTAATATAAATCCAGTTGTCAGTTCTGATGTTGTTACTCAAGCATTTGTTCCAGTAACCAGTACCCCTTCAATGGAGAAGTGGGATGTGGTTGTTCCAGATTCCTGTGTGGCCGATTTAGTTGTTGAGAGTAAGCCTGATACTATGACTCTGCTTTATTCCAATAAATTGGGAAAGGATGTCCATGTACCATTGTCTTGCCCGCTCACTACGAACGTTGTGCCAGGAGTTGAGAGAAACTTAAAAGCCACGACTCTGTATTCCAGCCAAGTGAATGGTTTAGGACAAGATGTCGGGTTGGCAGAAGTATTCCCGCTCACTCCAAGTTTAGAATCAGTTGTCGAGAGTAAGTCTGTTGTAGAGGCCCCGCCTCACCCTAGTCAAGGTGATATAATAGGGGAGGTGGTCAAACTACCTGTTACTTGCCCGCTCGTTTCAGATTCCCTTCATTTAAGTGCATTGAGTAGAACTGACCCTAAGATTTCAGAGAGAAGCAAGGAGACAGTCTGTACTGTAGATCCAGTTTTGGAGATTGTGGGAAAGCAGCCAGAGGATCAGCTTCTGTTGAGTAGATGGAGACCCATTGAGCCTCCCTCTTCAGTTGTCTGTGAGGATGTGACCCAGCTTGGTAGTGATATTATTGATTGTGAGCAGACAGTACTCCGAGCAGCTCCAGAAGTCATGGGAGGAACTTTTGGTAAAATCATTGAGAGTGGTTAGGTAGCATTTGGATCTAAGTTGCGGAGTTGTGATTCTTATTCTATGTGGAGTAAGTATTTCTCATTGTGTACATTGAGTCAGAGTGTGTGTAGGATGTTGAAATCTACTTTTATTCTGCAGCCATTTTCTTGTGAAGTAATGGACTGTGGGACATCTTTGTCAAGCCTTGTGGTTGAGCAGAGAGAGTTTACTCAAGTAGGTTGTGCACCCAGCAGTTCTGAGGAAGTGGTGAGTTATGCTAGAGCAGTGTCTCTATATTCAGATCCAATTAATTTTAATGCACGAGTGATAAAAGTGTATGTTCCACTCAAGTGTGGTGTTGACTTTCAGAGTCATATTGGAGTTGATTTTCAGAGTCATATTGTGGGTGAAGGATTAAATCATACTGGGGAGCAGATGTTTGAGGCTCCAGGTGTGTATTTCAAGTTGGGGGATAAGGTTATCCTACCTAGAGTTAATCATTGTGAAGGGTTTCAGATTGTCCTTGGGTGTTTCCCAGGTAATCTGCTGTTCATCTTCAAGATGTTAAGACCCTTAAACCTCTTGGTTGATTGGTTGTCATCAGACGTAAATCACTTGGGAAGTGATGGTGAGGTTTGTCAAGTTTTCGGCATGTTTTATTTAGTCTTTTGGAAGACTAGACGGTTGATGAAAGTGTGTGTTGTGTTCAAGTTCACCATCAGGGGGTGTGAACTTGTCTTGAGAGTTATGATTGAGATATGGTGCCTAGGCATATGCCTGTTTTCTTTCACTGATCGTTATGACAGAGTTATGAGGCAATTGATTTCTGTGTTCCTTATGGATCATCTGAGTCAGTTCGATCAGGTAGTCTTTGCACTTATCTTGGGTTGTATTTCTTGGTTTGAAGGTCAAAGGTTTGCTAAGTCGGTGTTTTGTGTTTCGGAAAGTTCTATGAATGGGAAAGTCTTATGCATAATTGTGAGGTTTAATGCTAATTTCTCTAATTTTAGTATACATTGGGCGAGAGTATGTGTTCCACAGAGGATCAAGAGTGATGAAGAGCAGATGTCTGTGTCAGAGCATACCCAGGAGAAGTCCCAAATCTACTCACCATCCAGTCAGTTTCACTTAAGCAGTTCAGCTCCAGAAAAAGGGAGTAATGGAAAATGGAGCCTGTCTTGGAAAAATTCACCATGTGGAAAAGGGATCACATGGAAATACAGAACTGATCTTAGAGTAATAGTAGAAACAAATGAAAAGCTAAATTGCCATGATAACTGTGTGAAAGCAGCTACCTTTATTGACAATTCTATTCATGCTACTAATGATACTGTTGTAGATAGGAGTGTGAAATATGATCTGAAACAAAGTGAAATAAATGAGATAGTACCTTGGAGAGATAAATTTGCATACTCCAGTGACACATATGTAGAACATAGTCTTAAGACTGAAATTTCTGAGTTTCCTGTAAGAATATATTTGGACTGTTTTCATTTTTGTCCAGAAATGTGTTCTTATTACTTTTACATGTTTGGTGTAATCAATACCATAAATCTCAATTGTCATACATTTTACTTTGAAAAAATGCCATTGATCTTCAATCTATTGCATTTTTTTTTCTTGAAGGTGGAAGTGTTACGTACTCCTAGCTGAATACGTATATAAATTTAAAATAACTTGTTTTGTTCCATTATATCATTGCCTGTATATGTACACACATTGTGTTTTTGTAAATTATCGTGTGGTGTGACAGCGTCAGTGGAGACAGGAGCGCGGTTGCTTTGCACACGTCTAATACCTGTTAGATTCGGGAAGATTGGACCTGTTCAGTTTTGGGAGTTCCAGATGTCACTTTTATTAAGTTTAGGTAATTGTTTATTTTCTGTGATTAAACAGGTGGCATTGAACTTATATATTTTGCAAGTAACTATTATATTTAATTTGCATTCTTGTGTGTTTTGAGAACAAGTGGTTGTTCAATTAGTTTTAAATATGAAAAAGTCTTTAGTTTCCATTCCTCATCCTGGATGAGGCAGAGGAGGTGAGGATATTGGGTAGCGACAGAGCGAGAGTTCAGGTGCTGATACGGGCCAAGGGAGATCACACCTTTTTAGAGTTAAGTCTGTAACATTCATGTTGTGCCATATTTTATTATGTTATAGTAAGTGAGATGACAATACTTTTGGTTTGTTGTATAAGTTAACTTTACCATCTGTGTTTTTATATTATACTGTTTTGAATATATATTATAAGTTATATGTATAATTCTTCAGTCCTAAGGGAGAAATACTTTTAAGTCTTAGCCTGTTATCATTCATGGGGTTATACTGGTGACCCGCTTTAGAGAGCAGCAGTGGTATCCCTAGACGTAATTAAAGCTTGGCTGCTGTAGGGTCACGAGCCGTAACGAACGATAGGTAACAGAACCCTCATGCCAATACAACCCTCATGCACACACAACCCTCATGCCAAGTCAACCCTCATGCCAACACAACCCTCATGCACACACAACCCTCATGCCAACTCAACCCTCATGCCAACACAACCCTCATGCACACACAACCCTCATGCCAACTCAACCCTCATGCACATACAACCCTCATGCACACAAAACCCTCATGCTCACTAAACCCTCATGCAAACACAACCCTCATGCACACAAAACCCTCATGCTCACTAAACCCTCATGCAAACACAACCCTCATGCACACAAAACCCTAATGCCAACACAACCTTTATGTACATAGAACCATCATGCACACACAACCCTCATGCACTCACAACCCTCATGCCAACACAACCCTTATGCACACACAAACCTAATGCCAACACTACCCTCATGCCAAAAACCTCATGCACAAACAACCATCATGCACAAACAACCCTCATGCACACACAACCCTCATGCACACACAAACCTCATGCATACTCAACCCTCATGCACACACAACCCTCATGTACACACAACCCTAATGCCAACACAACCCTCATGCACACACAACCATCATGCACACACAACCCTCATGCACACAGAACCCTCATGCACACACAACCCTCATGCACTCACAACCCTCATGCATACACAACCCTCATGCGTTCGCAACCCTCATGTTAACACAACCCTCACGCCAACATAACCCTCATGCACATACAACCCTCATGCCAAAAAAACCCTCATGCCAACACAACCCTCATGCACACACAACCCTCATGCCAACACAACCTTCATGCCCACACAACACTCATGCACATGCAACCCTCATGCAAGCACAACCATCATGCACACACAACCCTCATGCCAACAGAACCCTCACGCCAACACAACCCTAATGCACACACAACCCTCATGCCAACACTACTCTCATGCCAGCAAAACCCATCATGTCAACACAACCCTCATGCACACACAAGCCTCATCCGAACGCAACCATCATGCCAACTCAACTCTCATGCCAACACATCCCTCATGCACACTCAACCCTCATGCCAACACAACCCTCATGCCAACATAACCCTCATGCACACACAATCCTCATGCACACGCAACCCTCATGAACACACAACCCTCATGCTAACACAACCCTCATGCACACACAACCCTAATGCACACACAACTATCATGCACACACAACCCTCATGCACACACAACCCTCATGCAAATACAATCCTCATGCACACACAACCCTCATGCACACACAACCCTCACGCCAACACAACCCTCAAACACACAACCCTCATGCACACACAACCCTCACGCCAACACAACCCTCAAACACACAACCCTCATGCCAACACAACCCTCATGCCAACACAACCCTCACGCCAACACAACCCTCACGCCAACACAACCCTCATGCACACACAACCCTCCTGTCAACACTACTCTCATGCCAACAGAACACTCATGCCAACACAAAACTCATGCCAACACAACCCTCGTGCACACACAACCCTCATGTCAACACAACACTGATGCCAACACAACCCTCATGCCAACACAACCCTCATGCACACACAACCCTCATGCCAACACAACCCTCATGCCAACACAACCCTCATGCACACACAACCCTCATGCATACACAACCCTCATGTACACACAACACTCCTACACATACAACCCTCATGCACACACAACCCTCATGCTCACACAACCCTCATGCACACACAACCCTCATGCATACACAACCCTCATGCACACACAACCCTCATGCACACATAACCCTCATGCATATAGATCCCTCATTCACACACAACCCTCATTCCAACACAACACTCATGCACACACAACCATCATGCACACACAACCCTCATGCACACACAATTCTCATGCGCACAAAACCCTCATGAACACACAACCCTCATGCCAACACAACCTTCATGCCCACACAACCCTCATGCACATGCAACCCTCATGCAAGCACAACCATCATGCACACACAACCCTCATGCCAACAGAACCCTCACGCCAACATAACCCTAATGCACACACAACCCTCATGCCAACACTACTCTCATGCCAACACAACTCTCATGCCAACACATCCCTCATGCACACTCAACCCTCATGCCAACACAACCCTCATGCCAACATAACCCTCATGCACACACAATCCTCATGCACACACAACCCTCATGAACACACAACCCTCATGCTAACACAAACCCTCATGCACACAAAACCCTCATGCCAAAACAACCATCATGCACACACAACCCTCATGCACACACAACCCTCATGCACACACACCCTTCATGCATAAACAACCCTCATGCCAACACAACCCTCATGCACACACAACCCTCATGCAGACACCCCTCATGCCAACACAACCCTTATGCACATAAAACCCTCATGCACACACAACCCTCATGCACACACAACCCTCATGCACACACAACCCTTATTCACACACAACCCTCATGCCAACATAACCCTTATTCACACACAACCCTCATGCCAACATAACCCTCATGCCAACACAACCCTTATGCACACACTACCATCATGCACACACAACCCTCATGCACACACAACCCTCATGCGTACGCAACCCTCATGCGTACGCAACCCTCATGCACACACAACCCTAATGCCAACACAACCCTCATGCCAACACAACCCTCATGCACACACCCCTCATGCCAACACAACCCTCATGCACATAAAACCCTCATGCACACACAACCCTCATGCACACACAACCCTCATGCACACACACCCCTCATGCACACACAACTCTTATGCACACACAACCCTCATACACACACAACTCTCAAGCCCACTTAACCTTGATGCCAACACAACCCTCATGCACACACAACCCTCATGCACACACAATTCTCATGCGCACACAACCCTCATGTACACACAACCCTCATGCACACACAACCCTCATGCAAACACAACCCTCATGCATACACAACCCTCTTGCCATCACAACCCTCATGCACATAAAACCCTCATGCACACACAACCCTCATGCACACACAACCCTCATGCACACACACCCCTCATGCACACACAACTCTTATGCACACACAACCCTCATACACACACAACTCTCAAGCCCACTTAACCTTGATGCCAACACAACCCTCATGCACACACAACCCTCATGCACACACAATTCTCATGCGCACACAACCCTCATGTACACACAACCCTCATGCACACACAACCCTCATGCAAACACAACCCTCATGCATACACAACCCTCTTGCCATCACAACCCTCATGCACACACAACCCTCATGCCAAAACAACCCTAATGCACACACAACCTAATGCACACACAACCCTCATCCCAACACAACCTTCATGCACACACAACCCTCATCCCAACACAACCCTCATGCACACACAACCCTCATGCACACACAACCCTTATGCTCACAGAACACTCGTGCATTCTCAACCCTCATGCACACACAACCCTCATGCACACACAACCCTAATGCACACACAACTATCATGCACACACAACCCTCATGCACACACAACCCTCATGCAAATACAATCCTCATGCACACACAACCCTCATGCACACACAACCCTCACGCCAACACAACCCTCAAACACACAACCCTCATGCACACACAACCCTCACGCCAACACAACCCTCAAACACACAACCCTCATGCCAACACAACCCTCATGCCAACACAACCCTCACGCCAACACAACCCTCATGCACACACAACCCTCCTGTCAACACTACTCTCATGCCAACAGAACACTCATGCCAACACAAAACTCATGCCAACACAACCCTCATGCACACACAACCCTCATGTCAACACAACACTGATGCCAACACAACCCTGATGCCAACACAACCCTCATGCACACACAACCCTCATGCCAACACAACCCTCATGACAACACAACCCTCATGCACACACAACCCTCATGCATACACAACCCTCATGTACACACAACACTCCTACACATACAACCCTCATGCACACACAACCCTCATGCTCACACAACCCTCATGCACACACAACCCTCATGCATACACAACCCTCATGCACACACAACCCTCATGCACACATAACCCTCATGCATATAGATCCCTCATTCACACACAACCCTCATTCCAACACAACACTCATGCACACACAACCATCATGCACACACAACCCTCATGCACACACAATTCTCATGCGCACAAAACCCTCATGAACACACAACCCTCATGCCAACACAACCTTCATGCCCACACAACCCTCATGCACATGCAACCCTCATGCAAGCACAACCATCATGCACACACAACCCTCATGCCAACAGAACCCTCACGCCAACACAACCCTAATGCACACACAACCCTCATGCCAACACTACTCTCATGCCAACACAACTCTCATGCCAACACATCCCTCATGCACACTCAACCCTCATACCAACACAACCCTCATGCCAACATAACCCTCATGCACACACAATCCTCATGCACACACAACCCTCATGAACACACAACCCTCATGCTAACACAAACCCTCATGCACACAAAACCCTCATGCCAAAACAACCATCATGCACACACAACCCTCATGCACACACAACCCTCATGCACACACACCCTTCATGCATAAACAACCCTCATGCCAACACAACCCTCATGCACACACAACCCTCATGCAGACACCCCTCATGCCAACACAACCCTTATGCACATAAAACCCTCATGCACACACAACCCTCATGGACACACAACCCTCATGCACACACAACCCTTATTCACACACAACCCTCATGCCAACATAACCCTTATTCACACACAACCCTCATGCCAACATAACCCTCATGCCAACACAACCCTTATGCACACACTACCATCATGCACACACAACCCGCATGCACACACAACCCTCATGCGTACGCAACCCTCATGCGTACGCAACCCTCATGCACACACAACCCTAATGCCAACACAACCCTCATGCCAACACAACCCTCATGCACACACCCCTCATGCCAACACAACCCTCATGCACATAAAACCCTCATGCACACACAACCCTCATGCACACACAACCCTCATGCACACACACCCCTCATGCACACACAACTCTTATGCACACACAACCCTCATACACACACAACTCTCAAGCCCACTTAACCTTGATGCCAACACAACCCTCATGCACACACAACCCTCATGCACACACAATTCTCATGCGCACACAACCCTCATGTACACACAACCCTCATGCACACACAACCCTCATGCAAACACAACCCTCATGCATACACAACCCTCTTGCCATCACAACCCTCATGCACACACAACCCTCATGCCAAAACAACCCTAATGCACACACAACCTAATGCACACACAACCCTCATCCCAACACAACCTTCATGCACACACAACCCTCATCCCAACACAACCCTCATGCACACACAACCCTCATGCACACACAACCCTTATGCTCACAGAACACTCGTGCATTCTCAACCCTCATGCACACACAACCCTCATGCACACACAACCCTAATGCACACACAACCATCATGCACACACAACTCTCATGCACACACAACCCTCACCCAAATACAACCCTCATGCACACACAACCCTCATGCCAACACAACCCTCATGAACACACAACCCTCATGCCAATACAACCCTCATCCCAACAAAACCTTCATGCCAAGACAACCCTCATGCCAACACAACCCTCATGCACACACAACCCTAATACCAAAACAACCCTCACGTCAACACAACCCTCATGCACACACAACCCTCATGCCAACACAACCCTCATGCACACACAACCCTCATCCCAACACAACCTTCATGCCAACAAAACCTTCATACCAATACAACCCTCATGCACACACAACTCTAATGCACACACAACGATCATGCACACACAACCCTCATGCACACACAACCCTCACGCCAACACAACCCTCATGAACAAACAACTCTCATGCCAACACAACCCTCAAACACACAACCCTCAAACACACAACCCTCATGCCAACACAACCCTCATGCACACACAACCCTCATGCCAACACAACCCTCACGCCAACACAACCCTCATGCACACACAACCCTCTTGGCAACACTACTCTCATGCCAACAGAACCCTCATGCCAACACTACCCTCATGCACAGACAATCCTCATGCCAACACAACACTCATGCCAACAGAACCCTCGTGCACACACAACCCTCATGCACACGCAACCCTTATGAACACACAACCCTAATTCCAACAAAACACTCATACACACACAACCCTCATGCACACACAACCCTCATGCACAGACATCCTTCATGCACACACAACCCTCATGCACACACAACCCTCATGCACTCAAAACCCTCATGCCAACACATCCCTTATGCACACACAACCCTCATGCCAACACAACCCTCATGCCAACACAGAACTCATGCACACACAACCCTCATGCACACAAAACCCTCATGCCAACACAACCCATATGCCAACACAACCCTCACGCCAACACAACCCTCATGCACACACAAACCTCATGCCAACACAACTCTCATGCCAACACAACCCTCATGCCAACACAACTCTCATGCCAACACAACCCTCATGCCAACACAACTCTTATGCCAACACAACTCTCATGCCAACACAACCCTCATGCCAACACAACTCTCATGCCAACACAACCCTCATGCACACACAACCCTTATGCACACAGAACTCTCATGCATACTCAACCCTCATGCACACACAACCCTCATGTACATACAACCCTCATGCCAACACAACCCTCATGCCAACACAACTCTCATGCCAACACAACCCTCATGCACACACAACCATCATGCACACACAAACCTCATGCATACTCAACCCTCATGCACACACAACCCTCATGTACACACAACCCTAATGCCAACACAACCCTCATTCACACACAACCATCATGCACACACAACCCTCATGCTCACACAACCCTCATGCACACAGAACCCTCATGCACACACAACCCTCATGCACTCACAACCCTCATGCATACACAACCCTCATGCGTTCGCAACCCTCATGTTAACACAACCCTCACGCCAACATAACCCTCATGCACACACAACCCTCATGCCAACACAACCCTCATGCACACACAACCCTTATGCCAACTCAACCCTCATGCACATACAACCCTCATGCACACAAAACCCTTATGCACACTAAACCCTCATGCAAACACAATCCTCATGCACACAAAACCCTCATGCTCACACAACCCTCATGCACACAGAACCCTCATGCACACACAACCCTCATGCACTCACAACCCTCATGCATACACAACCCTCATGCGTTCGCAACCCTCATGTTAACACAACCCTCACGCCAACATAACCCTCATGCCAACACAACTCTCATGCCAACACAACCCTCATGCACACACAACTCTTATGCCAACACAACTCTCATGCCAACACAACCCTCATGCCAACACAACTCTTATGCCAACACAACTCTCATGCCAACACAACCCTCATGCCAACACAACTCTCATGCCAACACAACCCTCATGCACACATAACCCTTATGCACACAGAACTCTCATGCATACTCAACCCTCATGCACACACAATCCTCATGTACATACAACCCTCATGCAAACACAACCTTCATCCACACACAACCATCATGCACACACAACCCTCATGCACACACAACCCTCATGCACACAGAACCCTCGTGCACACACAACATTCATGCACACACAACCCTCATGCGTACGCAACCCTCACGCACACACAACCCTCATGCCAACACAACCCTCATGCACACACAACCCTCATGCACACACAACCCTCATGCACACACAACCCTCATGCACATACTACCCTCACGCCAACACAACATTCTTGCACACACAACCCTCATACCAACACAACCCTCTTGCCAACACATCCCTTATGCCAACACAACCCTCATGCACAAACAACCTTCATCCCAACACAACCCTCATGACAACACAACCCTCATGCACACACATCCCTCATGCACACACAACCCTCATGCACACACAACGCTCATGCCAATACAACCCTCACCCCAACACAACCCTCATGCACACAGAACCCTCATGCCAACACAACTCTCATGCCAACACAACCCTCATGCCAACACAACCCTCATGCCAATACAACCCTCATGCACACACAACCCTCATGCCAACTCACCCCTCATGCCAACACAACCCTCATGCACACACAACCCTCATGCCAATTCAACCCTCATGCACATACAACCCTCATGCACACAAAACCCTCATGCTCACTAAACCCTCATGCAAACACAACCCTCATGCACACAAAACCCTCATGCTCACTAAACCCTCATGCAAACACAACCCTCATGCACACAAAACCCTAATGCCAACACAACCATTATGTACATAGAACCATCATGCACACACAACAATCATGCACTCACAACCCTCATGCCAACATAACCCTCATGCACACACAACCCTCATGCCAACACAACCCTCATGCACACACAACCCTTATGCCAACTCAACCCTCATGCACATGCAACCCTCATGCACACAAAACCCTTATGCACACTAAACCCTCATGCAAACACAATCCTCATGCACACAAAACCCTCATGCACACACAACCCTCATGCACACAGAACCATCATGCACACACAACCCTCATGCACACACAACCCTCATGCACACACAACCCTCATGCACACACAACCGTCATGCACTCACAACCCTCATGCATACACATCCCTCATGCGTTCGCAACCCTCATGCGCACACAACCCTCATGCTCAGACAACCCTCATGCACACACAACCCTCATGCCAACACAGCCCCTATGCCAACGCAACCCTCATGCACATGCAACCCTCATGCCAACACAACCCTCATGCACACACAACTTTCATGCTAACACAACCCTCATGCAAACAAAACTCTCGCGCCAACACAACCCTCATGCACACACAACCCTCATGCCAACACAACTCTCATGCCAACACAACCCTCATGAAAACCCAACCCTCATGCCAACACACTCCTTTTGCACAGACAACCTTCATGCTAACACAACCCTCATGCCAACACAACCCTCATGCACACACAACCCTCATGCCAACACAACCCTCATGCACACACAACCCTCATGCACACACAATCCTCATGCACACACAACCCTCATGCACACACTACCCTCATGCCAACACAACCCTTATGCACACAAAACCCTCATGCACACACAACCCTCATGCCAACAAAACACTTATGCACACACAACCCTCAAGCCAACACAACCCTCATGCCAACACAACCCTCATGCACACACAACTCTCATGCCATCCCAACCCTCATGCACACACAACCCTCATGCAAACACAACCCTCCTGCACACACAACCCTCATTCAAACACAACCCTGATGCCAAAACAACCCTCATGCACACACAACCATCATGCACACACAACCCTCATGCTCACACAACCCTCATGCACACAGAACCCTCATGCACACACAACCCTCATGCACTCACAACCCTCATGCATATACAACCCTCATGCGTTCGCAACCCTCATGTCAAAACAACCCTCACGCCAACATAACCCTCATGAACACACAACCCTCATGCCAACACAACCCTCATGCCAATACAACCCTCATGCACACACAACCCTCATGCCAACTCAACCCTCATGCCAACACAACCCTCATGCACACACAACCCTTATGCCAACTGAACCCTCATGCACATACAACCCTCATGCACACATAACCCTCATGCACACTAAACCCTCATGCAAACACAACCGTCATGCACACAAAACCCTAATGCCAACACAACCCTCATGCACACAAAACCCTAATGCCAACACAACCTTTATGTATACAGAACCATCATGCACACACAACCCTCATGCACTCACAACCCTCATGCCAACACAAATCTTATGCACACACAACCCTAATGCCAACACTACCCTCATGCCAAAACCCTCATGCACACAAAACCCTCATGCATATACAACCCTCATGTACACACAAACCACATGCACAAACAACCATCATGCACAAACAACCCTCATGCACACACAACCCTCATGTACACACAACCATCATGCACACACAAACCTCATGCATACTCAACCCTCATGCACACACAACCCTCATATACACACAACCCTAATGCCAACACAACCCTCATGCACACACAAATATCATGCACACACAACCCTCATGCACACACAACCCTCATGCACACAGAACCCTCATTCATACACAACCCTGATGCCAAAACAACCCTCTTGCACACACAACCCTACTGCACACACAACCCTAATGCCAACACAACCCTAATGCCAACACAACCCTCATGGACACTCAACCCTCATGCCAAAACATCCCTCAGGCCAACACAACCCTCAAGCACACTCAACCCTCATGCACACTTAACCCTCATGCCAGAACATCCCTCATGCCAACTCAACCTTCATGCAAACACAACCCTCATGCAAACACAACCCTCATGCACACACAACCCTCATGCACACTCAACCCTCATGCCAAAACATCCCTCATGCCAACAGAACCTTCATGCAAACACAACCCTCATACCAACACAACCCTCATGCACACACAACCCTCATGCCAACACAACCATCAAGCCAACACAACCCTTATGCCAACGCAACCCTCATGCAAATACAACCCTCATGCCAACACAACCCTCATGCACACACAACCCTCATGCATACACAACCCTCATGTACACACAACCCTAATGCACACACAACCATCATGCACACACAACCCTCATGCACACACAACCCTCATGCACACACAACCCTCATGCAAACACAACCCTCATGCACACACATCCCTCTTGGCAACACTACTCTCATGCCAACAGAACCCTCATGCCAACACTACCCTCATGCACAGACAATCCTCATGCCAACACAACACTCATGCCAACAGAACCCTCGTGCACACACAACCCTCATGCACACGCAACCCTTATGAACACACAACCCTAATTCCAACAAAACACTCATACACACACAACCCTCATGCACACACAACCCTCATGCACAGACATCCTTCATGCACACACAACCCTCATGCACACACAACCCTCATGCACTCAAAACCCTCATGCCAACACATCCCTTATGCACACACAACCCTCATGCCAACACAACCCTCATGCCAACACAGAACTCATGCACACACAACCCTCATGCACACAAAACCCTCATGCCAACACAACCCATATGCCAACACAACCCTCACGCCAACACAACCCTCATGCACACACAAACCTCATGCCAACACAACTCTCATGCCAACACAACCCTCATGCCAACACAACTCTCATGCCAACACAACCCTCATGCCAACACAACTCTTATGCAAACACAACTCTCATGCCAACACAACCCTCATGCCAACACAACTCTCATGCCAACACAACCCTCATGCACACACAACCCTTATGCACACAGAACTCTCATGCATACTCAACCCTCATGCACACACAACCCTCATGTACATACAACCCTCATGCCAACACAACCTTCATGCCAACACAACTCTCATGCCAACACAACCCTCATGCACACACAACCATCATGCACACACAAACCTCATGCATACTCAACCCTCATGCACACACAACCCTCATGTACACACAACCCTAATGCCAACACAACCCTCATTCACACACAACCATCATGCACACACAACCCTCATGCTCACACAACCCTCATGCACACAGAACCCTCATGCACACACAACCCTCATGCACTCACAACCCTCATGCATACACAACCCTCATGCGTTCGCAACCCTCATGTTAACACAACCCTCACGCCAACATAACCCTCATGCACACACAACCCTCATGCCAACACAACCCTCATGCACACACAACCCTTATGCCAACTCAACCCTCATGCACATACAACCCTCATGCACACAAAACCCTTATGCACACTAAACCCTCATGCAAACACAATCCTCATGCACACAAAACCCTCATGCTCACACAACCCTCATGCACACAGAACCCTCATGCACACACAACCCTCATGCACTCACAACCCTCATGCATACACAACCCTCATGCGTTCGCAACCCTCATGTTAACACAACCCTCACGCCAACATAACCCTCATGCCAACACAACTCTCATGCCAACACAACCCTCATGCACACACAACTCTTATGCCAACACAACTCTCATGCCAACACAACCCTCATGCCAACACAACTCTTATGCCAACACAACCCTCATGCCAACACAACCCTCATGCCAACACAACTCTCATGCCAACACAACCCTCATGCACACATAACCCTTATGCACACAGAACTCTCATGCATACTCAACCCTCATGCACACACAATCCTCATGTACATACAACCCTCATGCAAACACAACCTTCATCCACACACAACCATCATGCACACACAACCCTCATGCACACACAACCCTCATGCACACAGAACCCTCGTGCACACACAACATTCATGCACACACAACCCTCATGCGTACGCAACCCTCACGCACACACAACCCTCATGCCAACACAACCCTCATGCACACACAACCCTCATGCACACACAACCCTCATGCACACACAACCCTCATGCACATACTACCCTCACGCCAACACAACATTCTTGCACACACAACCCTCATGCCAACACAACCCTCATGCCAACACATCCCTTATGCCAACACAACCCTCATGCACAAACAACCTTCATCCCAACACAACCCTCATGACAACACAACCCTCATGCACACACATCCCTCATGCACACACAACCCTCATGCACACACAACGCTCATGCCAATACAACCCTCACCCCAACACAACCCTCATGCACACAGAACCCTCATGCCAACACAACTCTCATGCCAACACAACCCTCATGCCAACACAACCCTCATGCCAATACAACCCTCATGCACACACAACCCTCATGCCAACTCACCCCTCATGCCAACACAACCCTCATGCACACACAACCCTCATGCCAATTCAACCCTCATGCACATACAACCCTCATGCACACAAAACCCTCATGCTCACTAAACCCTCATGCAAACACAACCCTCATGCACACAAAACCCTCATGCTCACTAAACCCTCATGCAAACACAACCCTCATGCACACAAAACCCTAATGCCAACACAACCATTATGTACATAGAACCATCATGCACACACAACAATCATGCACTCACAACCCTCATGCCAACATAACCCTCATGCACACACAACCCTCATGCCAACACAACCCTCATGCACACACAACCCTTATGCCAACTCAACCCTCATGCACATGCAACCCTCATGCACACAAAACCCTTATGCACACTAAACCCTCATGCAAACACAATCCTCATGCACACAAAACCCTCATGCACACACAACCCTCATGCACACAGAACCATCATGCACACACAACCCTCATGCACACACAACCCTCATGCACACACAACCCTCATGCACACACAACCGTCATGCACTCACAACCCTCATGCATACACATCCCTCATGCGTTCGCAACCCTCATGCGCACACAACCCTCATGCTCAGACAACCCTCATGCACACACAACCCTCATGCCAACACAGCCCCTATGCCAACGCAACCCTCATGCACATACAACCCTCATGCCAACACAACCCTCATGCACACACAACTTTCATGCTAACACAACCCTCATGCAAACAAAACTCTCGCGCCAACACAACCCTCATGCACACACAACCCTCATGCCAACACAACTCTCATGCCAACACAACCCTCATGAAAACCCAACCCTCATGCCAACACACTCCTTTTGCACAGACAACCTTCATGCTAACACAACCCTCATGCCAACACAACCCTCATGCACACACAACCCTCATGCCAACACAACCCTCATGCACACACAACCCTCATGCACACACAATCCTCATGCACACACAACCCTCATGCACACACTACCCTCATGTCAACACAACCCTTATGCACACAAAACCCTCATGCACACACAACCCTCATGCCAACAAAACACTTATGCACACACAACCCTCAAGCCAACACAACCCTCATGCCAACACAACCCTCATGCACACACAACTCTCATGCCATCCCAACCCTCATGCACACACAACCCTCATGCAAACACAACCCTCCTGCACACACAACCCTCATTCAAACACAACCCTGATGCCAAAACAACCCTCATGCACACACAACCATCATGCACACACAACCCTCATGCTCACACAACCCTCATGCACACAGAACCCTCATGCACACACAACCCTCATGCACTCACAACCCTCATGCATATACAACCCTCATGCGTTCGCAACCCTCATGTCAAAACAACCCTCACGCCAACATAACCCTCATGAACACACAACCCTCATGCCAACACAACCCACATGCCAATACAACCCTCATGCACACACAACCCTCATGCCAACTCAACCCTCATGCCAACACAACCCTCATGCACACACAACCCTTATGCCAACTGAACCCTCATGCACATACAACCCTCATGCACACATAACCCTCATGCACACTAAACCCTCATGCAAACACAACCGTCATGCACACAAAACCCTAATGCCAACACAACCCTCATGCACACAAAACCCTAATGCCAACACAACCTTTATGTATACAGAACCATCATGCACACACAACCCTCATGCACTCACAACCCTCATGCCAACACAAATCTTATGCACACACAACCCTAATGCCAACAATACCCTCATGCCAAAACCCTCATGCACACAAAACCCTCATGCATATACAACCCTCATGTACACACAAACCACATGCACAAACAACCATCATGCACAAACAACCCTCATGCACACACAACCCTCATGTACACACAACCATCATGCACACACAAACCTCATGCATACTCAACCCTCATGCACACACAACCCTCATATACACACAACCCTAATGCCAACACAACCCTCATGCACACACAACTATCATGCACACACAACCCTCATGCACACACAACCCTCATGCACACAGAACCCTCATTCATACACAACCCTGATGCCAAAACAACCCTCTTGCACACACAACCCTACTGCACACACAACCCTAATGCCAACACAACCCTCATGGACACTCAACCCTCATGCCAAAACATCCCTCAGGCCAACACAACCCTCAAGCACACTCAACCCTCATGCACACTTAACCCTCATGCCAGAACATCCCTCATGCCAACTCAACCTTCATGCAAACACAACCCTCATGCAAACACAACCCTCATGCACACACAACCCTCATGCACACTCAACCCTCATGCCAAAACATCCCTCATGCCAACAGAACCTTCATGCAAACACAACCCTCATACCAACACAACCCTCATGCACACACAACCCTCATGCCAACACAACCATCAAGCCAACACAACCCTTATGCCAACGCAACCCTCATGCAAATACAACCCTCATGCCAACACAACCCTCATGCACACACAACCCTCATGCATACACAACCCTCATGTACACACAACCCTAATGCACACACAACCATCATGCACACACAACCCTCATGCACACACAACCCTCATGCACACACAACCCTCATGCAAACACAACCCTCATGCACACACATCCCTCATGCACACACAACCCTCATGCACACACAACCCTCACGCACACAAAACCCTCACGCACACACAACCCTCAGGCACACACAACCATCATGCACACACAACCCTCATGCACACTCAACCCTAATGCACACACAACCCTCATGCCAACAAAACCCTCATGCACACGCAACCCTCATGCGCACACAACCCTCTTGCCAACACATCCCTCATGCACACACAACCCTCAGGCACACACAACCCTCATGCGCACACAACCCTCATGCACACACCTCTCATGCAATCACAACCGTCATGCACACACAACCCCCATGCCAACACAAACCCTCATGCACACACAACCATCATGCACACACAAACCTCATGCGCACACAACCCTCATGCACACACAACCCTCATGCGCACACAACCCTCTGGCCAAGACATCCCTCATGAACACACAACCCTCATGCGCAAACAACCCTCATGCCAACACATCCCTCATGCACACACAACCCTCAATCCAACACAACCCTCATGCACACACAATCCTCATGCCAAAACATCCCTCATGCCAAGACAACCCTCATGCATACACAACCCTCATGCACACACAACTCTCATGCACACAAAACCCTCATGCACACACAACCCTAATGCACACACAACCCTCATGCACACACAAACCTCATGCACACACAACCCTCATGCGCACACAACCCTCATGCGCTCTTAACCCTTATGCACACACAACCATCATACACACAGAACCCTAATGCACACACAACCCTCATGCGCACACAATCCTTATGCCAACACATCCCTCATGCACACACATCCCTCATGCACACACACATCCCTCATGCCAACACAACCCTCATGCACACACAACTCTCATGCACACACAACCCTCATGCCAACACATCCCTCATGCCAACACAACTTTCATGCACACATAACCCTCCAGCCAACACAACCCTCATGCCAACATAACCCTCATGCACCCTCAACCCTCATGCACACACAACTTTCATGCCAACACATCCCTCATGCACATATAACCCTTATGCATGCACAACCCTCATGCACACACAACCCTCATGCACACACAACCCTCATGCACACACAACCATCATGCCAACACTACCCTCATGCACACACAATCCTCATGCACACACAACCCTCATGCCAACACATCCCTCATGCACACACAACTCTCATGCACACACAACCCTCATGCCAACACAACCCTTATGCCAACACAACCCTCATGCCAGTACAACACTCATGGCAACACAACCCTCATGTCAACACATCCCTCATGCCAACACAACCCTCTTGCCAACACAACCCTCATGCATCCACAACTCTCATGCAAACACAATCCTCATGCCAACACAACCCTCATGCCAACACAACCCTCATGCAAACACAACCCCCATGCACACACAACCCTCATGCCAACACAACCCACATGCCAACACAACCTTCATGCACACATATCCCTCATGCACACATACACCCCTCATACAAACACAACACTTATGCACATGCAACCCTCATGCCAACACAACCCTCATGCACACACAACCATCATGCACACACAACCCTCATGCACACACAACCCTCATGCACACACAACCCTCATGCACACAGAACCCTCATGCACACACACACAACATTAATGCACACACAACCCTCATGCGTTCGCAACCCTTATGCACACACAACCTTCATGCCAACACAACCCTCATGCACACACAACCCTCATGCAAACACAACCCTCATGCACACACAACCTTCATGCACACAGAACCCTCATGCACACACAACATTCATGCACACACAACCCTCATGCGTACGCAACCCTAATGCACACACAACCCTCAAGCCAACACAACCCTCATGCCAACACATCCCTTATGCCAACACAACCCTCATGCAAAAACAACCTTCATCCCAACACAACCCTCATGCCAACACAACCCTCATGCATACACAACCCTCATGCACACTCAACCCTCATGCACACACAACCCTCATGCCATCACAACCCTCATGCCAACACAACCCTCACGCCAACACAACCCTCATGCACACACAACCCTCATGCCAATACAACCCTCATGCACAAACAACCCTCATGCCAACTCAACCCTCATGCCAACACAACCCTCATGCACACACAACCCTCATGCCAATTCAACCCTCATGCACATACAACCCTCATGCACACACAACCCTCATGCACACAAAACCCAATGACAACACAACCTTTATGTACACAGAACCTTCAATCACACTCACAACCCTCATGCCAGCACAACCCTCATGGACACACAACCCTCATGCATTCACAACCCTCATGCCAACACAACACTTATGCACACACAACCCAAATGCCAACACTACCCTCATGCCAAAACCCTCATGCACACAAAACCCTCATGCATATACAACCCTCATGTACACACAAACCTCATGTACACACAACCATCATGCACACACAACCCTCATGCCAACTCAACCCTTATGCCAACACAACCCTAATGCCAACACAACCCTCATGCACACACAACCCTCAAGCCAACACAACCCACATGCCAACACAACCCTCATGCACACACAACTCTCATGCCATCCCAACCCTCATGCACACACAACCCTCATGCAAACACAACCCTCCTGCACACACAACCCTCATTCAAACACAACCCTCATGCCATCCCAACCCTCATGCACACACAACCCTCATGCAAACACAACCCTCCTGCACACACAACCCTCATTCAAACACAACCCTCATGCACACACAACCCTGATGCCAAAACAACCCTCTTGCGCACACAACCCTACTGCACACACAACCCTCATGCCAAAACATCCCTCAGGAAAACACAACCCTCATGCACACACAACCCTCATGCACACACAACCCTCATGCAAACACAACCCTCATGCACACACAACCCTAATGCACACACAACCCTCATGCACACACAACCCTCACGCACACAAAACCCTCACGCACACACAACCCTCAGGCACACACAACCATCATGCACACACAACCCTCATGCACACTCAACCCTAATGCACACACAACCCTCATGCCAACAAAACCCTCATGCACACGCAACCCTCATGTGCACACAACCTTCTTGCCAACACATCCCTCATGCACACACAACCCTCAGGCACACACAACCCTCATGCGCACACAACCCTCATGCACACACCTCTCATGCAATCACAACCCTCATGCACACACAAACCCTCATGCACACACAACCATCATGCACACACAAACCTCATGCGCACACAACCCTCATGCACACACAACCCTCATGCGCAAACAACCCTCATGCCAACACATCCCTCATGCACACACAACCCTCAATCCAACACAACCCTCATGCACACACAATCCTCATGCTAAAACATCCCTCATGCCAAGACAACCCTCATGCATACACAACCCTCATGCACACACAACTCTTATGCACACACAACCCTCATGCACACACAACCCTCATGCGCTCTTAACCCTTATGCACACACAACAATCATACAAACACAACCCTAATGCACACACAACCCTCATGCGCACACAATCCTTATGCCAACACATCCCTCATGCACACACATCCCTCATGCACACACATCCCTCATGCCAACACAACCCTCATTCACACACAACCCTCATGCACACAGAACCCTCATGCCAACACATCCCTCATGCCAACACAACTTTCATGCACACATAACCCTCCAGCCAACACAACCCTCAAGCCAACATAACCCTCATGCACACACAACCCTCATGCACACACAACTTTCATGCCAACACATCCCTCATGCACATATAACCCTTATGCATGCACAACCCTCATGCACATACAACCCTCATGCACACACAACCCTCATGCACACACAACCATCATGCCAACACTACCCTCATGCACACACAATCCTCATGCACACACAACTCTCATGCACACACAACCCTCATGCCAACACAACCCTTATGCCAACACAACCCTCATGCCAGTTCAACACTCATGGCAACACAACCCTCATGTCAACACATCCCTCATGCCAACACAACCCTCTTGCCAACACAACCCTCATGCATCCACAACTCTCATGCAAACACAATCCTCATGCCAACACAACCCTCATGCCAACACAACCCTCATGCCAACACAAACCTCATGCAAACACAACATTCATGCACACACAACCCTCATGCCAACACAACCCACATGCCAAAACAACCTTCATGCACACATATCCCTCATGCCAACACAACTCTCATGCATACGCAACCCTCATGCGTTCGCAACCCTCATGCAGACACAACCCTCATGCGCACACGCCCCTCATTCGCACACAACTCTCTGGCCAACACATCCCCCATGCACAAACAACCCTCATGTACACACAACCCTCATGCACACACAACCCTCATGCACACACAAACCTCATGCACACACAACCCTCATGCACACACTAGCCACATGCCAACACAACCCTCGTGCCAACACAACCCTCATGCACACACAACCCATATGCCAACACAACCCTCTAGTACACACAACCCTCATGCAAACACAATCCTCCTCATGGCAACACAACCCTCATGCACACACAACCCTCATGCCAACGCAACCCTCATGCACACACAACCCTCATGCACACACAACCCTCATGCACTCACAACCCTCATGCCAACACAACCCTCATGCACTCACAACCCTCATGCACACACAACCCTCATGCACACAGAACTCTCATGCACACACAACCCTCATGGCAACATAACCCTCATGCACACACAACCCTCATGCCAACACAACTCTCATGCATACGCAACCCTCATGCGTTCGCAACCCTCATGCAGACACAACCCTCATTCTCAGACAACCCTCATGCCAACACAACCCTCGCGCCAACACAACCCTCATGCACACACAACCCTCATGCCAACACAACCCTCATGCCAACAAAACCCTTATGCCAACGCAACACTCATGCACACACAACCCTCCTGCCAACACAACCCTCATGCACACACAACCCTCATGCATACACAACCCTCATGTACACACAACCCTAATGCACACACAACCATCATGCACACACAACCCTCATGCACACACAACCCTCATCCACACACAACCCTTATGCACACAGAACTCTCATGCATACTCAACCCTCATGCACACACAACCCTCATGTACATACAACCCTCATGCAAACACAACCCTCATGCACACACAACCATCATGCACACACACAACCCTCATGCACACACAACCCTCATGCACACAAAACCCTTATGCACACACAACATTCATGCACACACAACCCTCATGCCAACACAACCCTCATGCCAACACATCCCTTATGCCAACATAACCCTCATGCAAACACAACCCTCATGCACACACAACCCTCATGCCAACACAACCCACATGCCAACACAACTTTCATGCACACACATCCCTAATGCACACACACACCCCTCATACAAACACAACACTTATGCACATGCAACCCTCATGCCAACACAACCCTCATGCGCACACACCCCTCATTCGCACACAACTCTCTGGCCAACACATCCCTCATGCACAAACAACCCTCATGTACACACAACCCTCATGCACACACAACCCTCATGCACACACAAACCTCATGCACACACAACCCTCATGCACACACTACCCACATGCCAACACAACCCTCGTGCCAACACAACCCTCATGCACACACAACCCATATGCCAACACAACCCTCTTGTACACACAACCCTCATGCAAACACAACCCTCATGGCAACACAACCCTCATGCACACACAACCCTCATGCCAACACAACCCTCATGCACACACAATCCTCATGCACACACAACCCTCATGCACACACAACCCTCATGCACTCACAACCCTCATGCACACACAACCCTCATGCACACAGAACCCTCATGCACACACAACCCTCACGCCAACACTACCCTCATGCCAAAACCCTCATGCACACAAAACCCTCATGCATATACAACCCTCATGTACACACAAACCTCATGCACAAACAACAATCATGCACACACAACCCTCATGCACACACAACCCTCATGTACACACAACCATCATGCACACACAAACCTCATGCATACTCAACCCTCATGCACACACAACCCTCATGTACACACAAGCCTAATGCCAACACAACACTTATGCACACACAACCCTCAAGCCAACACAACTCTCAGGCCAACACAACCCTCTTGCACACACAACTCTCATTCCATCCCAACCCTCATACACACACAACTCTCATGCAAACACAACCGTCCTGCACACACAACCCTCATTCAAACACAACCCTCATGCACACACAACCCTCATGCCTACACAACCCTCATGCCTACACAACCTTCATGCACACACAACCCTCATGCCAACACAACCCTCATGCACACACAACCCTCACGCACACACAACCCTCACGCACACACAACCCTCATGCCAACACAACTCATGCACACACAACCCTCATGCACACACAACCCTCATTCCAACAGAACCGTTATGCACACACAACCCTCATGAATACACAACCCTCATGTACACACAACCCTCATGCACACACAATCCTCATGCACACACAACCCTCATGCCAACAAAACCCTCATGCACACGCAACCCTCATGCGCACACAACCCTCTTGCCAACACATCCCTCATGCACACACAACCCTCAGGCACACACAACCCTCATGCGCACACAACTCTCATGCTCACACCTCTCATGCAATCACAACCCTCATGCACACACAACCCTCATGCACACACAAATATCATGCACACACAACCCTCATGCACACACAAATATCATGCACACACAAACCTCATGCGCACACAACCCTCATGCACACACAACCCTCATGCGCACACAACCCTCTTGCCAAGACGTCCCTCATGAACACACAACCCGCATGCGCACACAACCCTTATGCCAACACATCCCTCAAGATAACACAACCCTCATGCACACACAACACTCATGCCAAAAAATCCCTCATGCCAAGACAACCCTCATGCATACACAACCCTCATGCATACACAACCCTCATGCACACACAACCCTCATGCACACACAACCCTAATACACACACAACCCTCATGCACACACAAACCTCATGCACACACAACCCTCATGCGCACACAACCCTCATGCGCTCTTAACCCTTATGCACACACAACCATCATACACACACAACCCTAATGCACACACAACCCTCATGTGCACACATCCCTCATGCGCACACATCCCTCATGCCAACACAACCCTCATGCACACACAACCCTCATGCACACAGAACCCTCATGCCAACACATCCCTCATGCCATCACAACCCTCATGCACACACAACCCTCATGCACACACAACTTTCATGCCAACACATCCCTCATGCACATATAACCCTTATGCATGCACAACCCTCATGCACACACAACCCTCATGCACACACAACCCTCATGCACACACAACCCTCATGCACACACAACCATCATGCCAACACTACCCTCAAGCACACACAACCCTCATGCGCACACACCCCTCATTCTCACACAACTCTCTGGCCAACACATCCCTCATGCACGCACAACCCTCATGTACACACAACCCTCATGCACACACAACCCTCATGCACACACAACCCTCATGCACACACAACCCTCATGCACACACTACCCAAATGCCAACACAACCCTCATGCACACTCAACCCCAATGCCAACACAACCCTCATGTACACACATCCATCATGCACACACAAACCTCATGCATACTCAACCCTCATGCACACACAACCCTCATGTACACACACCCCTCAAGCCAACACAACCCTCTTCCACACACAACTCTCATGCCATCCCAACCCTCATACACACACAACCCTCATGCAAACACATCCCTCCTGCACACACAACCCTCATTCAAACACAATCCTCATGCACACACACAACCCTCATGCGAACACAACCCTCATGCCTACACAACCTTCATGCACACACAACCCTCATGCACACACAACCCTGATGCCAAAACAACCCTCTTGCACACACAACCCTACTGCACACACAACCCTCATGCCAAAACATCCCTCAGGCCAACACAACCCTCATGCACACACAACCCTCATGCACACACAACCCTCATGCAAACACAACCCTCATGCACACACAACCCTCATGCACACACAACCCTCATGCACACATAACCCTCACGCACACAAAACCCTCACGCACACACAACCCTCATGCCAACACAACCCTCATGCACACACAACCCTCATGCACACACAACCCTCATTCCAACAGAACCCTTATGCACACACAACCCTCATGCATACACAACCCTCATATACACACAACCCTCATGCACACACAATCCTCATGCACACACAACCCTCATGCACACACAACCGTCACGCACGCACAACCTTCACTCACACACAACCTACATACCAACACAACCCTCATGCCAACAAAACCCTCATACACACGCAACCGTCATGCGCACACAACCCTCTTGCAAACACATCCCTCATTCACACACAACCCTCAGGCACACACAACCATCATGCACACACAACCCTCATGCACACACAACCCTCATGCACACTCAACCCAAATGCACACACAACCCTCATGCCAACAAAACCCTCATGCACACACAACCCTCTTGCCAACACATCCCTCATGCACACACAACCCTCAGGCACACACAACCCTCATGCGCACACAACTCTCATGCTCACACCTCTCATGCAATCACAACCCTCATGCACACACAACCCTTATGCACACACAACCATCATGCACACACAAACCTCATGCGCACACAACCCTCATGCACACACAACCCTCATGCGCACACAACCCTCTTGCCAAGACATCCCTCATGAACACACAACCCTCATGCGCACACAACCCTCATGCACACACAACCCTCATGCACACACAACCCTAATGCACACACAACCCTCATGCACTCACAAACCTCATGCACACACAAACCTCATGCGCACACAACCCTCATGCACACACAACCCTAATGCACACACAACCCTCATGCACACACAACCCTCATGCACACACAACCCTCATGCACACAGAACCCTCATGCCAACACATCCCTCATGCCAACACAACCCTCATGCACACACAACCCTCATGCACACACAACTTTCATGCCAACACATCCCTCATGCACATATAACCCTTATGCATGCACAACCCTCATGCCCACACAACCCTCATGCACACACAACCCTCATGCACACACAACCCTCATGCACACACAACCCTCATGCACACACAACCAACATGCCAACACTACCCTCATGCACACACAACCCTCATGCACACACAACCCTCATGCCAACACATCCCTCATGCACACACAACTCTCATGCACACACAACCCTCATGCCAACACAACCCTTATGCCAACACAACCCTCATGCCAGTACAACACTCATGGCAACACAACCCTCATGTCAACACATCCCTCATGCCAACACAACCCTCTTGCCAACACAACCCTCATGCATCCACAACTCTCATGCAAACACAATCCTCATGCCAACACAACCCTCATGCCAACACAACCCTCATGCCAACACAAACCACATGCAAACACAACCCTCATGCCCACACAACCCTCATGCCAACACAACCCACATACCAACACAACCTTCATGCACACACAACCCTCATGCACACACACACTCCTCATACAAACAGAACACTTTTGCACATGCAACCCTCATGCGCACACACCCCTCATTCTCACACAACTCTCTGGCCAACACATCCCTCATGCACACACAACCCTCATGCACACACATCCCTCATGCACACACACACCCCTCATACAAACACAACACTTATGCACATGCAACCCTCATGCCAACACAACCCTCATGCGCACACACCCCTCATTCGCTCACAACTCTCTGGCCAACACATCCCTCATTCACAAACAACCCTCATGTACACACAACCCTCATGCACACACAACCCTCATGCACACACAAACCTCATGCACACACAACCCTCATGCACACACTACCCACATGCCAACACAACCCTCGTGCCAACACAACCCTCATGCACACACAACCCATATGCCAACACAACCCTCTTGTACACACAACCCTCATGCAAACACAACCCTCATGGCAACACAACCCTCATGCACACACAACCCTCATGCCAACACAACCCTCATGCACACACAATCCTCATGCACACACAACCCTCATGCACACACAACCCTCATGCACTCACAACCCTCATGCACACACAACCCTCATGCACACAGAACCCTCATGCACACACAACCCTCACGCCAACACTACCCTCATGCCAAAACCCTCATGCACACAAAACCCTCATGCATATACAACCCTCATGTACACACAAACCTCATGCACAAACAACAATCATGCACACACAACCCTCATGCACACACAACCCTCATGTACACACAACCATCATGCACACACAAACCTCATGCATACTCAACCCTCATGCACACACAACCCTCATGTACACACAACCCTCAAACCAACACAACTCTCAGGCCAACACAACCCTCTTGCACACACAACTCTCATTCCATCCCAACCCTCATACACACACAACTCTCATGCAAACACAACCCTCCTGCACACACAACCCTCATTCAAACACAACCCTCATGCACACACAACCCTCATGCCTACACAACCCTCATGCCTACACAACCTTCATGCACACACAACCCTCATGCCAACACAACCCTCATGCACACACAACCCTCACGCACACACAACCCTCACGCACACACAACCCTCATGCCAACACAACTCATGCACACACAACCCTCATGCACACACAACCCTCATTCCAACAGAACCCTTATGCACACACAACCCTCATGAATACACAACCCTCATGTACACACAACCCTCATGAACACACAATCCTCATGCACACACAACCCTCATGCCAACAAAACCCTCATGCACACGCAACCCTCATGCGCACACAACCCTCTTGCCAACACATCCCTCATGCACACACAACCCTCAGGCACACACAACCCTCATGCGCACACAACTCTCATGCTCACACCTCTCATCCAATCACAACCCTCATGCACACACAACCCTCATGCACACACAAATATCATGCACACACAACCCTCATGCACACACAAATATCATGCACACACAAACCTCATGCGCACACAACCCTCATGCACACACAACCCTCATGCGCACACAACCCTCTTGCCAAGACGTCCCTCATGAACACACAACCCGCATGCGCACACAACCCTCATGCCAACACATCCCTCAAGATAACACAACCCTCATGCACACACAACCCTCATGCCAAAAAATCCCTCATGCCAAGACAACCCTCATGCATACACAACCCTCATGCATACACAACCCTCATGCACACACAACCCTCATGCACACACAACCCTAATACACACACAACCCTCATGCACACACAAACCTCATGCACACACAACCCTCATGCGCACACAACCCTCATGCGCTCTTAACCCTTATGCACACACAACCATCATACACACACAACCCTAATGCACACACAACCCTCATGTGCACACATCCCTCATGCGCACACATCCCTCATGCCAACACAACCCTCATGCACACACAACCCTCATGCACACAGAACCCTCATGCCAACACATCCCTCATGCCATCACAACCCTCATGCACACACAACCCTCATGCACCCACAACTTTCATGCCAACACATCCCTCATGCACATATAACCCTTATGCATGCACAACCCTCATGCACACAACCCTCATGCACACACAACCCTCATGCACACACAACCATCATGCCAACACTACCCTCATGCACACACAACCCTCATGCACACACAACCCTCATGCCAACACATCCCTCATGCACACACAACTCTCATGCACACACAACCCTCATGCCAACACAACCCTTATGCCAACACAACCCTCATGCCAGTACAACACTCATGGCAACACAACCCTCATGTCAACACATCCCTCATGCCAACACAACCCTCTTGCCAACACAACCCTCATGCATCCACGACTCTCATGCAAACACAATCCTCATGCCAACACAACCCTCATGCCAACACAACCCTCATGCCAACACAAACCACATGCAAACACAACCCTCATGCCCACACAACCCTCATGCCAACACAACCCACATACCAACACAACCTTCATGCACACACAACCCTCATGCACACATACACTCCTCATACAAACAGAACACTTTTGCACATGCAACCCTCATGCGCACACACCCCTCATTCTCACACAACTCTCTGGCCAACACATCCCTCATGCACACACAACCCTCATGTACACACAACCCTCATGCACACACAACCCTCATGCACACACAACCCTCATGCACACACAACCCTCATGCACACACTACCCAAATGCCAACACAACCCTCATGCACACTCAACCCCAATGCCAACACAACCCTCATGTACACACATCCATCATGCACACACAAACCTCATGCATACTCAACCCTCATGCACACACAACCCTCATGTACACACAACCCTCAAGCCAACACAACCCTCTTCCACACACAAATCTCATGCCATCCCAACCCTCATACACACACAACCCTCATGCAAACACATCCCTCCTGCACACACAACCCTCATTCAAACACAATCCTCATGCACACACACAACCCTCATGCGAACACAACCCTCATGCCTACACAACCTTCATGCACACACAACCCTCATGCACACACAACCCTGATGCCAAAACAACCCTCTTGCACACACAACCCTACTGCACACACAACCCTCATGCCAAAACATCCCTCAGGCCAACACAACCCTCATGCACACACAACCCTCATGCACACACAACCCTCATGCAAACACAACCCTCATGCACACACAACCCTCATGCACACACAACCCTCATGCACACACAACCCTCACGCACACAAAACCCTCACGCACACACAACCCTCATGCCAACACAACCCTCATGCACACACAACCCTCATGCACACACAACCCTCATTCCAACAGAACCCTTATGCACACACAACCCTCATGCATACACAACCCTCATGTACACACAACCCTCATGCACACACAATCCTCATGCACACACAACCCTCATGCACACACAACCGTCACGCACGCACAACCTTCACTCACACACAACCTACATACCAACACAACCCTCATGCCAACAAAACCCTCATACACACGCAACCGTCATGCGCACCCAACCCTCTTGCAAACACATCCCTCATTCACACACAACCCTCAGGCACACACAACCATCATGCACACACAACCCTCATGCACACACAACCCTCATGCACACTCAACCCAAATGCACACACAACCCTCATGCCAACAAAACCCTCATGCACACACAACCCTCTTGCCAACACATCCCTCATGCACACACAACCCTCAGGCACACACAACCCTCATGCGCACACAACTCTCATGCTCACACCTCTCATGCAATCACAACCCTCATGCACACACAACCCTTATGCACACACA
The DNA here is from genome assembly GCF_040958095.1 of Procambarus clarkii. Lineage (NCBI taxonomy): Eukaryota > Metazoa > Arthropoda > Malacostraca > Decapoda > Cambaridae > Procambarus > Procambarus clarkii. The sequence goes on from NC_091173.1 coordinate 41,540,188, forward strand.
ACCATCATGCACACACAAACCTCATGCGCACACAACCCTCTTGCACACACAACCCTCATGCGCACACAACCCTCTTGCCAAGACATCCCTCATGAACACACAACCATCATGCGCACACAACCCTCATGCACACACAACCCTCATGCACACACAACCCTAATGCACACACAACCCTCATGCACTCACAAACCTCATGCACACACAAACCTCATGCACACACAAACCTCATGCGCACACAACCCTCATGCACACACAACCCTAATGCACACACAACCCTCATGCACACACAACCCTCATGCACACACAACCCTCATGCACACAGAACCCTCATGCCAACACATCCCTCATGCCAACACAACCCTCATGCACACACAACCCTCATGCACACACAACTTTCATGCCAACACATCCCTCATGCACATATAACCCTTATGCATGCACAACCCTCATGCACACACAACCCTCATGCACATACAACCCTCATGCACACACAACCCTCATGCACACACAACCCTCATGCGCACACACCCCTCATTCGCACACAACTCTCTGGCCAACACATCCCTCATTCACAAACAACCCTCATGTACACACAACCCTCATGCACACACAACCCTCATGCACACACAAACCTCATGCACACACAACCCTCATGCACACACTACCCACATGCCAACACAACCCTCGTGCCAACACAACCCTCATGCACACACAACCCATATGCCAACACAACCCTCTTGTACACACAACCCTCATGCAAACACAACCCTCATGGCAACACAACCCTCATGCACACACAACCCTCATGCCAACACAACCCTCATGCACACACAATCCTCATGCACACACAACCCTCATGCACACACAACCCTCATGCACTCACAACCCTCATGCACACACAACCCTCATGCACACAGAACCCTCATGCACACACAACCCTCACGCCAACACTACCCTCATGCCAAAACCCTCATGCACACAAAACCCTCATGCATATACAACCCTCATGTACACACAAACCTCATGCACAAACAACAATCATGCACACACAACCCTCATGCACACACAACCCTCATGTACACACAACCATCATGCACACACAAACCTCATGCATACTCAACCCTCATGCACACACAACCCTCATGTACACACAACCCTCAAGCCAACACAACTCTCAGGCCAACACAACCCTCTTGCACACACAACTCTCATTCCATCCCAACCCTCATACACACACAACTCTCATGCAAACACAACCCTCCTGCACACACAACCCTCATTCAAACACAACCCTCATGCACACACAACCCTCATGCCTACACAACCCTCATGCCTACACAACCTTCATGCACACACAACCCTCATGCCAACACAACCCTCATGCACACACAACCCTCACGCACACACAACCCTCACGCACACACAACCCTCATGCCAACACAACTCATGCACACACAACCCTCATGCACACACAACCCTCATTCCAACAGAACCCTTATGCACACACAACCCTCATGAATACACAACCCTCATGTACACACAACCCTCATGAACACACAATCCTCATGCACACACAACCCTCATGCCAACAAAACCCTCATGCACACGCAACCCTCATGCGCACACAACCCTCTTGCCAACACATCCCTCATGCACACACAACCCTCAGGCACACACAACCCTCATGCGCACACAACTCTCATGCTCACACCTCTCATCCAATCACAACCCTCATGCACACACAACCCTCATGCACACACAAATATCATGCACACACAACCCTCATGCACACACAAATATCATGCACACACAAACCTCATGCGCACACAACCCTCATGCACACACAACCCTCATGCGCACACAACCCTCTTGCCAAGACGTCCCTCATGAACACACAACCCGCATGCGCACACAACCCTCATGCCAACACATCCCTCAAGATAACACAACCCTCATGCACACACAACCCTCATGCCAAAAAATCCCTCATGCCAAGACAACCCTCATGCATACACAACCCTCATGCATACACAACCCTCATGCACACACAACCCTCATGCACACACAACCCTAATACACACACAACCCTCATGCACACACAAACCTCATGCACACACAACCCTCATGCGCACACAACCCTCATGCGCTCTTAACCCTTATGCACACACAACCATCATACACACACAACCCTAATGCACACACAACCCTCATGTGCACACATCCCTCATGCGCACACATCCCTCATGCCAACACAACCCTCATGCACACACAACCCTCATGCACACAGAACCCTCATGCCAACACATCCCTCATGCCATCACAACCCTCATGCACACACAACCCTCATGCACCCACAACTTTCATGCCAACACATCCCTCATGCACATATAACCCTTATGCATGCACAACCCTCATGCACACACAACCCTCATGCACACAACCCTCATGCACACACAACCCTCATGCACACACAACCATCATGCCAACACTACCCTCATGCACACACAACCCTCATGCACACACAACCCTCATGCCAACACATCCCTCATGCACACACAACTCTCATGCACACACAACCCTCATGCCAACACAACCCTTATGCCAACACAACCCTCATGCCAGTACAACACTCATGGCAACACAACCCTCATGTCAACACATCCCTCATGCCAACACAACCCTCTTGCCAACACAACCCTCATGCATCCACAACTCTCATGCAAACACAATCCTCATGCCAACACAACCCTCATGCCAACACAACCCTCATGCCAACACAAACCACATGCAAACACAACCCTCATGCCCAATCAACCCTCATGCCAACACAACCCACATACCAACACAACCTTCATGCACACACAACCCTCATGCACACACACACTCCTCATACAAACAGAACACTTTTGCACATGCAACCCTCATGCGCACACACCCCTCATTCTCACACAACTCTCTGGCCAACACATCCCTCATGCACACACAACCCTCATGTACACACAACCCTCATGCACACACAACCCTCATGCACACACAACCCTCATGCACACACAACCCTCATGCACACACTACCCAAATGCCAACACAACCCTCATGCACACTCAACCCCAATGCCAACACAACCCTCATGTACACACATCCATCATGCACACACAAACCTCATGCATACTCAACCCTCATGCACACACAACCCTCATGTACACACAACCCTCAAGCCAACACAACCCTCTTCCACACACAACTCTCATGCCATCCCAACCCTCATACACACACAACCCTCATGCAAACACATCCCTCCTGCACACACAACCCTCATTCAAACACAATCCTCATGCACACACACAACCCTCATGCGAACACAACCCTCATGCCTACACAACCTTCATGCACACACAACCCTCATGCACACACAACCCTGATGCCAAAACAACCCTCTTGCACACACAACCCTACTGCACACACAACCCTCATGCCAAAACATCCCTCAGGCCAACACAACCCTCATGCACACACAACCCTCATGCACACACAACCCTCATGCAAACACAACCCTCATGCACACACAACCCTCATGCACACACAACCCTCATGCACACACAACCCTCACGCACACAAAACCCTCACGCACACACAACCCTCATGCCAACACAACCCTCATGCACACACAACCCTCATGCACACACAACCCTCATTCCAACAGAACCCTTATGCACACACAACCCTCATGCATACACAACCCTCATGTACACACAACCCTCATGCACACACAATCCTCATGCACACACAACCCTCATGCACACACAACCGTCACGCACGCACAACCTTCACTCACACACAACCTACATACCAACACAACCCTCATGCCAACAAAACCCTCATACACACGCAACCGTCATGCGCACCCAACCCTCTTGCAAACACATCCCTCATTCACACACAACCCTCAGGCACACACAACCATCATGCACACACAACCCTCATGCACACACAACCCTCATGCACACTCAACCCAAATGCACACACAACCCTCATGCCAACAAAACCCTCATGCACACACAACCCTCTTGCCAACACATCCCTCATGCACACACAACCCTCAGGCACACACAACCCTCATGCGCACACAACTCTCATGCTCACACCTCTCATGCAATCACAACCCTCATGCACACACAACCATCATGCACACACAAACCTCATGCGCACACAACCCTCTTGCACACACAACCCTCATGCGCACACAACCCTCTTGCCAAGACATCCCTCATGAACACACAACCATCATGCGCACACAACCCTCATGCACACACAACCCTCATGCACACACAACCCTAATGCACACACAACCCTCATGCACTCACAAACCTCATGCACACACAAACCTCATGCACACACAAACCTCATGCGCACACAACCCTCATGCACACACAACCCTCATGCACACACAACCCTCATGCACACACAACCCTCATGCACACAGAACCCTCATGCCAACACATCCCTCATGCCAACACAACCCTCATGCACACACAACCCTCATGCACACACAACTTTCATGCCAACACATCCCTCATGCACATATAACCCTTATGCATGCACAACCCTCATGCACACACAACCCTCATGCACATACAACCCTCATGCACACACAACCCTCATGCACACACAACCCTCATGCACACACAACCATCATGCCAACACTACCCTCATGCACACACAACCCTCGTGCACACACAACCCTCATGCCAACACATCCCTCATGCACACACAACTCTCATGCACACACAACCCTCATGCCAACACAACCCTTATGCCAACACAACCCTCATGCCAGTACAACACTCATGGCAACACAACCCTCATGTCAACACATCCCTCATGCCAACACAACACTCTTGCCAACACAACCCTCATGCATCCACAACTCTCATGCCAACACAATCCTCATGCCAACACAACCCTCATGCCAACACAACCCTCATGCCAACACAAACCACATGCAAACACAACCCTCATGCCCACACAACCCTCATGCCAACACAACCCACATACCAACACAACCTTCATGCACACACAACCCTCATGCACACACACACTCCTCATACAAACAGAACACTTTTGCACATGCAACCCTCATGCGCACACACCCCTCATTCTCACACAACTCTCTGGCCAACACATCCCTCATGCACACACAACCCTCATGTACACACAACCCTCATGCACACACAACCCTCATGCACACACAACCCTCATTCACACACAACCCTCATGCACACACTACCCAAATGCTAACACAACCCTCATGCCAACACAACCCTCATGCACACTCAACCCCAATGCCAACACAACCCTCATGTACACACATCCATCATGCACACACAAACCTCATGCATACTCAACCCTCATGCACACACAACCCTCATGTACACACAACCCTCAAGCCAACACAACCCTCTTCCACACACAACTCTCATGCCATCCCAACCCTCATACACACACAACCCTCATGCAAACACATCCCTCCTGCACACACAACCCTCATTCAAACAAAAATCCTCATGCACACACACAACCCTCATGCGAACACAACCCTCATGCCTACACAACCTTCATGCACACACAACCCTCATGCACACACAACCCTGATGACAAAACAACCCTACTGCACACACAACCCTCATGCCAAAACATCCCTCAGGCCAACACAACCCGCATGCACACACAACCCTCATGCACACACAACCCTCATGCAAACACAACCCTCATGCACACACAACCCTCATGCACACACAACCCTCATGCACACACAACCCTCACGCACACAAAACCCTCACGCACACACAACCCTCATGCCAACACAACCCTCATGCACACACAACCCTCATGCACACACAACCCTCATTCCAACAGAACCCTTATGTACACACAACCCTTATGCATACACAACCCTCATGTACACACAACCCTCATGCACACACAATCCTCATGCACACACAACCCTCATGCACACACAACCGTCACGCACGCACAACCTTCACTCACACACAACCTACATACCAACACAACCCTCATGCCAACAAAACCCTCATACACACGCAACCGTCATGCGCACACAACCCTCTTGCAAACACATTTCTCATTCACACACAACCCTCAGGCACACACAACCATCATGCACACACAACCCTCATGCACACACAACCCTCATGCACACTCAACCCAAATGCACACACAACCCTCATGCCAACAAAACCCTCAAGCACACACAACCCTCTTGCCAACACATCCCTCATGCACACACAACCCTCAGGCACACACAACCCTCATGCGCACACAACTCTCATGCTCACACCTCTCATGCAATCACAACCCTCATGCACACACAACCCTTATGCACACACAACCCTCATGCACACACAACCCTCATGCGCACACAACCCTCTTGCCAAGACATCCCTCATGAACACACAACCCTCATGCACACACAACCCTCATGCGCACACAACCCTCTTGCCAAGACATCCCTCATGCACACACAACCCTCATGCGCACACAACCCTCATGCACACACAACCCTCATGCACACACAACCCTAATGCACACACAACCCTCATGCACACACAACCCTCATGCACACACAACTCTCATGCACACACAACCCTCATGCACACACAACCCTAATGCACACACAACCCTCATGCACACACAACCCTCATGCACACACAACCCTAATGCACACACAACCCTCATGCACACACAACCCTCATGCACACACAAACCTCATGCACACACAAACCTCATGCGCACACAACCCTAATGCACACACAACCCTCATGCACACACAAACCTCATGCACACACAAACCTCATGCGCACACAACCCTCATGCACACACAACCCTAATGCACACACAACCCTCATGCACACACAACCCGCATGCTCACACATCCCTCATGCCAACACAACCCTCATGCACACACAACCCCCATGCACACAGAACCCTCATGCCAACACATCCCTCGTGCCAACACAACCCTCATGCACACACAACCCTCATGCACACACAACTTTCATGCCAACACATCCCTCATGCACATATAACCCTTATGCATGCACAACCCTCATGAACACACAACCCTCATGCACACACAACCCTCATGCACACACAACCCTCATGCACACACAACCATCATGCCAACACTATCCTCATGCACACACAACCCTCATGCACACACCACCCTCATGGCAACACATCCCTCATGCACACACAACTCTCATGCACACACAACCCTCATGCCAACACAACCCTCATGCCAGTACAACACTCATGGCAACACAACCCTCATGTCAACACACCCCTCATGCCAACACAACCCTCTTGCCAACACAACCCCTCATGCATCCACAACTCTCATGCAAACACATTCCTCATGCCGACACAACCCTCATGCCAACACAACCCTCATGCCAACACAAACCTCATGCAACCACAACCCTCATGCCCACACAACCCTCATGCCAACACAAAACACATGCCAACACAACATTCATGCACACACAACCCTCATGCGCACACACCCCTCATTCTCACACAACTCTCTGGCCAACACATCCCTCATTCTCACACAACCCTCATGTACACACAACCCTCATGCACACACAACCCTCATGCACACACAACCCTCATGCACACACAACCCTCATGCTCACACAACCCTCATGCACACACTACCCACATGCCAACACAACCCTCATGCCAACACAACCCTCATGCACACACAACCCATATGCCAACACAACCCTCATGTACACACAACCCTCATGCAAACACAACCCTCATGGCAACACAACCCTTATGCACACACAACCCTCATGCCAACACAACCCTCATGCACACTCAACTCTCATGCACACACAACTTTCATGCACACACAACCCTCAGGCACACACAACCTTCATGCACACACAACCCTCATGCACACGCAACTTTCATGCACACACAACCCTCATGCACAAACAACCCTCATGCACACACAACCCTCATGCGCACACAAGCCTCATGCACACACAACCCTCATGCACTCACAACCCTCATGCATACGCAACCCCCATGCAAACTCAACCCTCATGCACATACAACCCTCATGTACAAACAACCATCATGCACACACAACTCTCATGCCAACTCAACCCTCATGCCAACACAACCCTCATGCACACACAACCCTCATGCAAACTCAACCCTCATGCACATACAACCCTCATGCACACACAACCCTCATGCACACTAAACCCTCATGCACACACAACCATCATGCACATACAACCCTGATGCACACACAACCCTCATGCACACTAAACCTTCATGCACAAACAACCATCATGCACACACAACCCTCATGCCAACACAACCCTCATGCACACACAACCCTCATGCACACACAACCCTCATGCACACACAACCCTCATGCACTCACAACCCTCATGCATACGCAACCCTCATGCACACACAACCCTCATGCCAACACAACCCTCACGCCAACACAACCGTCATGCACAAACAAAACCCTCACGCCAACACAACCCTCATGCACACACAACACTCATGCCAACACAACTCTCATTCCAAAACAACCCTCATGAAAACACAACCCTCATGCCAACACAATCCTCATGCACATACAAACCTCATGCACACACAACCCTCATGTCAACACAACCCTCATGCCAACACAACCTTCATGCACAGACAACCCTCATGCACACACAATCCTCATGCACCCACAAACTCATGCACACACTACCCTCATGCCAACACAACCCTTATGCACACACATCCCTCATGCACACACAACCCTCATGCCAACACAACACTTATGCACACACAACCCTCTTGCCAACACATCCCTCATGCACACACAACCCTCAGGCACACACAACCCTCATGCGCACACAACTCTCATGCTCACACCTCTCATGCAATCACAACCCTCATGCACACACAACCCTCATGCACACACAACCATCATGCACACACAAACCTCATGCGCACACAACCCTCATGCACACACAACCCTCATGCGCACACAACCCTCTTGCCAAGACATCCCTCATGAACACACAACCCTCATGCGCACACAACCTTCATGCACACACAACCCTCATGCACACACAACCCTAATGCACACACAACCCTCATGCACTCACAAACCTCATGCACACACAAACCTCATGCACACACAAACCTCATGCGCACACAACCCTCATGCACACACAACCCTAATGCACACACAACCCTCATGCACACACAACCCTCATGCACACACAACCCTCATGCACACAGAACCCTCATGCCAACACATCCCTCATGCCAACACAACCCTCATGCACACACAACCCTCATGCACACACAACTTTCATGCCAACACATCCCTCATGCACATATAACCCTTATGCATGCACAACCCTCATGCACACACAACCCTCATGCACACACAACCCTCATGCACACACAACCCTCATACACACACAACCCTCATGCACACACAACCATCATGCCAACACTACCCTCATGCACACACAACCCTCATGAACACACAACCCTCATGCCAACACATCCCTCATGCACACACAACTCTCATGCACACACAACCCTCATGCCAACACAACCCTTATGCCAACACAACCCTCATGCCAGTACAACACTCATGGCAACACAACCCTCATGTCAACACATCCCTCATGCCAACACAACACTCTTGCCAACACAACGCTCATGCATCCACAACTCTCATGCAAACACAATCCTCATGCCAACACAACCCTCATGCCAACACAACCCTCATGCCAACACAAACCACATGCAAACACAACCCTCATGCCCACACAACCCTCATGCCAACACAACCCAGATACCAACACAACCTTCATGCACACACAACCCTCATGCACACACACACTCCTCATACAAACAGAACACTTTTGCACATGCAACCCTCATGCGCACACACCCCTCATTCTCACACAACTATCTGGCCAACACATCCCTCATGCACACACAACCCTCATGTACACACAACCCTCATGCACACACAACCCTCATGCACACACAACCCTCATTCACACACAACCCTCATGCACACACTACCCAAATGCTAACACAACCCTCATGCCAACACAACCCTCATGCACACTCAACCCCAATGCCAACACAACCCTCATGTACACACATCCATCATGCACACACAAACCTCATGCATACTCAACCCTCATGCACACACAACCCTCATGTACACACAACCCTCAAGCCAACACAACCCTCTTCCACACACAACTCTCATGCCATCCCAACCCTCATACACACACAACCCTCATGCAAACACATCCCTCCCGCACACACAACCCTCATTCAAACAAAAATCCTCATGCACACACACAACCCTCATGCGAACACAACCCTCATGCCTACACAACCTTCATGCACACACAACCCTCATGCACACACAACCCTGATGCCAAAACAACCCTCTTGCACACACAACCCTACTACACACACAACCCTCATGCCAAAACATCCCTCAGGCCAACACAACCCTCATGCACACACAACCCTCATGCACACACAACCCTCATGCAAACACAACCCTCATGCACACACAACCCTCATGCACACACAACCCTCATGCACACACAACCCTCACGCACACAAAACCCTCACGCACACACAACCCTCATGCCAACACAACCCTCATGCACACACAACCCTCATGCACACACAACCCTCATTCCAACAGAACCCTTATGTACACACAACCCTTATGCATACACAACCCTCATGTACACACAACCCTCATGCACACACAATCCTCATGCACACACAACCCTCATGCACACACAACCGTCACGCACGCACAACCTTCACTCACACACAACCTACATACCAACACAACCCTCATGCCAACAAAACCCTCATACACACGCAACCGTCATGCGCACACAACCCTCTTGCAAACACATCCCTCATTCACACACAACCCTCAGGCACACACAACCATCATGCACACACAACCCTCATGCACACACAACCCTCATGCACACTCAACCCAAATGCACACACAACCCTCATGCCAACAAAACCCTCATGCACACACAACCCTCTTGCCAACACATCCCTCATGCACACACAACCCTCAGGCACACACAACCCTCATGCGCACACAACTCTCATGCTCACACCTCTCATGCAATCACAACCCTCATGCACACACAACCCTTATGCACACACAACCATCATGCACACACAAACCTCATGCGCACACAACCCTCATGCACACACAACCCTCATGCGCACACAACCCTCTTGCCAAGACATCCCTCATGAACACACAACCCTCATGCGCACACAACCCTCATGCACACACAACCCTCATGCACACACAACCCTAATGCACACACAACCCTCATGCACACACAAACCTCATGCACACACAAACCTCATGCACACACAAACCCCCATGCACACAGAACCCTCATGCCAACACATCCCTTGTGCCAACACAACCCTCATGCACACACAACCCTCATGCACACACAACTTTCATGCCAACACATCCCTCATGCACATATAACCCTTATGCATGCACAACCCTCATGAACACACAACCCTCATGCACACACAACCCTCATGCACACACAACCCTCATGCACACACAACCATCATGCCAACACTATCCTCATGCACACACAACCCTCATGCACACACCACCCTCATGGCAACACATCCCTCATGCACACACAACTCTCATGCACACACAACCCTCATGCCAACACAACCCTCATGCCAGTACAACACTCATGGCAACACAACCCACATGTCAACACACCCCTCATGCCAACACAACCCTCTTGCCAACACAACCCTCATGCATCCACAACTCTCATGGAAACACATTCCTCATGCCAACACAACCCTCATGCCAACACAACCCTCATGCCAACACAAACCTCATGCAACCACAACCCTCATGCCCACACAACCCTCATGCCAACACAACCCACATGCCAACACAACTTTCATGCACACACAACCCTCATGCGCACACACCCCTCATTCTCACACAACTCTCAGGCCAACACATCCCTCATTCTCACACAACCCTCATGTACACACAACCCTCATGCACACACAACCCTCATGCACACACAACCCTCATGCACACACAACCCTCATGCTCACACAACCCTCATGCACACACTACCCACATGCCAACACAACCCTCATGCCAACACAACCCTCATGCACACACAACCCATATGCCAACACAACCCTCATGTACACACAACCCTCATGCAAACACAACCCTCATGGCAACACAACCCTTATGCACACACAACCCTCATGCCAACACAACCCTCATGCACACTCAACTCTCATGCACACACAACTTTCATGCACACACAACCCTCAGGCACACACAACCTTCATGCACACACAACCCTCATGCACACGCAACTTTCATGCACACACAACCCTCATGCACAAACAACCCTCATGCACACACAACCCTCATGCGCACACAAGCCTCATGCACACACAACCCTCATGCACTCACAACCCTCATGCATACGCAACCCCCATGCAAACTCAACCCTCATGCACATACAACCCTCATGTACACACAACCATCATGCACACACAACTCTCATGCCAACTCAACCCTCATGCCAACACAACCCTCATGCACACACAACCCTCATGCAAACTCAACCCTCATGCACATACAACCCTCATGCACACACAACCCTCATGCACACTAAACCCTCATGCACACACAACCATCATGCACATACAACCCTCATGCACACACAACCCTCATGCACACTAAACCTTCATGCACAAACAACCATCATGCACACACAACCCTCATGCACTCACAACCCTCATGCATACGCAACCCTCATGCACACACAACCCTCATGCCAACACAACCCTCACGCCAACACAACCGTCATGCACAAACAAAACCCTCACGCCAACACAACCCTCATGCACACACAACACTCATGCCAAAACAACTCTCATTCCAAAACAACCCTCATGAAAACACAACCCTCATGCCAACACAATCCTCATGCACATACAAACCTCATGCACACACAACCCTCATGTCAACACAACCCTCATGCCAACACAACCTTCATGCACAGACAACCCTCATGCACACACAATCCTCATGCACCCACAAACTCATGCACACACTACCCTCATGCCAACACAACCCTTATGCACACACATCCCTCATGCACACACAACCCTCATGCCAACACAACCCTCATGCACACACAACTCTCATACCATCCCAATCCTCATGCACATACAACCCTCATTCAAACACAACCCTCATGCCTACACAACCTTCATGCACACACAACCCTCATGCCAACACAACCCTCATGCAAATACAACCCTCATTCACACACAACCCTCATGCACACACAACCCTGATGCCAAAACAACCCTCATGCACACACACAACCCTCATGCGAACACAACCCTCATGCCTACACAACCTTCATGCACACACAACCCTCATGCCAACACAACCCTCATGCAAATACAACCCTCATTCACACACAACCCTCATGCACACACAACCCTGATGCCAAAACAACCCTCTTGCACACACAACCCTCATGCCAAAATATCCCTCAGGCCAACACAACCCTCATGCACACACAACGCTCATGCCAACAAATCCCTTATGCACACACAACCCTCATGCCAACACAACCCTCATGCATTCACAACCCTCATGCAAACACAACCCTCATGTACACACAACCCTCATGCACACACAACCATCATGCACACACAACCCTCATGCACACACAACTCTCATGAACACACAACCCTCATGTACATACGACCCTCATGCATACTCAACCCTCATGTACGCACAACCCTCATGCACACACAACCATCATGCACACACAAACTTCATGCACACACAACCTTCATGCACACAGATCCCTCATGCACAAACAACTCTCATGCCAACACAACCTTCATGCCAACACAACCCTCATGCAAACACAACTCTCATGCCATCACATCCCTCATATACACACAACCCACATTCAAACAAAACCCACATGCACACACAACCCTAATGCCAACACAACCCTCATGCCATAACAACCCTCATGCACACACCCCTCATGCCAAAACAACCCTCATGCACACACAACCCTCATGCACACACAACCCTCATGCACACACAAACCTCATGCACACACAACCCTCATGCACACACAACCCTCATGCACACACAACCCTCATGCACACACAACCCTCATGCACACAGAACCCTCATCCAAATACAACCCTCATGCACACACAACCCTCATGCCAACACAATCCTCATGCACACACACCCCTCTTGCACACACAACCCTCATGCCAACACAACCCTCATCCCAACACAACCTTCATGCCAACACAACCCTCATGCACACACAACCCTAATGCCAAAACAACCCTCACGTCAACACAACCCTCATGCACACACAACCCTCATGCACACACAACCCTCATGCACACACAACCCAAATGCACACACAACCATCATGCACACACAACCCTCATGCACACACAACCCTCATGCAAATTCAATCCTCATGCACACACAACCCTCATGCCAACACAACCCTCATGCACACACAACCCTCACGCCAACACAACCCTCAAACACACAACCCTCATGCCAACACAACCCTCATGACAACACAACCCTCACGCCAACACAACCCTCATGCACACACAACCCTCCTGTCAACACTACTCTCATGCCAACAGAACCCTCATGCCAACACAACCCTCATGCCAACACAACCCTCATGCCAACACAACTCTCATGTCAACACAACCCTCATGCCAACACAACCTTCATGCACAGACAACCCTCATGCACACACAATCCTCATGCACCCACAAACTCATGCACACACTACCCTCATGCCAACACAACCCCTATGCACACACATCCCTCATGCACACACAACCCTCATGCCAACACAACACTTATGCACACACAACACTCAAGCCAACACAACCCTCATACCAACACAACCCTCATGCACACACAACTCTCATACCATCCCAACCCTCATGCACACACAACGCTCATGCCAACAAATCCCTTATGCACACACAACCCTCATGCCAACACAACCCTCATGCATACACAACCCTTATGCAAACACAACCCTCATGTACACACAACCCTCATGCACACACAACCATCATGCACACACAACCCTCATGCACACACAACTCTCATGAACACACAACCCTTATGTACACACGACCCTCATGCATACTCAACCCTCATGTACGCACAACCCTCATGTACACACAACCCTCATGCCAGCACAACCCTCATGCACACACAACCATCATGCACACACAAACTTCATGCACACACAACCCTCATGCACACACAACCATCATGCACACACAACTATCATGCACACACAAACTTCATGCACACACAACCCTCATGCACACAGATCCCTCATGCACACACAACTCTCATGCCAACACAACCTTCATGCCAACACAACCCTCATGCATACACAACTCTCATGCCATCACATCCCTCATATACACACAACCCAAATTCAAACAAAACCCACATGCACACACAACCCTAATGCCAACATAACCCTCATGCGAAAACAACCCTCATGCACACACCCCTCATGCCAAAACAACCCTCATGCACACACAACCCTCATGCACACACAACCCTCATGCACAGACAAACCTCATGCACACACAACCCTCATGCACACACAACCCTCATGCACACACAACCCTCATGCACACACAACCCTCATGCACACAGAACCCTCATCCAAATACAACCCTCATGCACACACAACCCTCATGCCAACACAACCCTCATGCACACACACCCCTCATGCACACACAACCCTCATGCCAACACAACCCTCATCCCAACACAACCTTCATGCCAACACAAACCTCATGCACACACAACCCTAATGCCAAAACAACCCTCACGTCAACACAACCCTAATGAACACACAACCCTCATGCACACACAACCCTCATGCACACACAACCCAAATGCACACACAACCATCATGCACACACACCCCTCATGCACACACAACCCTCATGCAAATACAATCCTCATGCACACACAACCCTCATGCCAACACAACCCTCATGCACACACAACCCTCACGCCAACACAACCCTCAAACACACAACCCTCATGCCAACACAACCCTCATGACAACACAACCCTCACGCCAACACAACCCTCATGCACACACAACCCTCCTGTCAACACTACTCTCATGCCAAAAGAACCCTCATGCCAACACAACCCTCATGCCAACACAACCTTAATGCCAACACAACCCTCATGCACACACAACCCTCATGCCAACACAACCCTGATGCCAACACAACCCTGATGCCAACACAACCCTCATGCACACACAACCCTCATGCCAACACAACCCTCATGCCAACACAACCCTCATGCACACACAACCCTCATGCATACACAACCCTCATGTACACACAACACTCCTTCACATACAACCCTCATGCACACACAACCCTCATGCTCACACAACCCTCATGCACACACAACACTCATGCACACACAACCCTCATGCATACACAACCCTCATTCCAACACAACCCTCATGCACACACAACCATCATGCACACATAACCCTCATGCATATAGAACCCTCATTCACACACAACCCTCATGCCAACACAACCCTCATGCACACACAACCCTCATGCATACACAACCCTCATTCCAACACAACCCTCATGCACACACAATTCTCATGCGCACAAAACCCTCATGAACACACAACACTCATGCCAACACAACCTTCATGCACACACAACCCTCATGCACATACAACCCCCATGCAAGCACAACCATCATGCACACACAACCCTCATGCCAACAGAACCCTCACGCCAACACATCCCTAATGCACACACAACCCTCATGCCAACACTACTCTCATGCCAGCAAAACCCATCATGTCAACACAACCCTCATGCACACAGAAGCCTCATCCGAACACAACCATCATGCCAACACAACTCTCATGCCAACACATCCCTCATGCACCCTCAACCCTCATGCCAACACAACCCTCATGCCAACATAACCCTCATGCACACACAATCCTCATGCACACGCAACCCTCATGAACACACAACCCTCATGCTAACACAACCCTCATGCACACACAACCCTAATGCACACACAACCATCATGCACACACAACCCTCATGCACACACAACCCTCATGCAAATACAATCCTCATGCACACACAACCCTCATGCCAACACAACCCTCATGCACACACAACCCTCACGCTAACACAACCCTCAAACACACAACCCTCATGCCAACACAACCCTCATGCCAACACAACCCTTACGCCAACACAACCCTCATGCCCACACAACCCTCCTGTCAACACTACTCTCATGCCAAAAGAACCCTCATGCCAACACAACCCTCATGCCAACACAACCTTAATGCCAACACAACCCTCATGCACACACAACCCTCATGCCAACACAACCCTGATGCCAACACAACCCTGATGCCAACACAACCCTCATGCACACACAACCCTCATGCCAACACAACCCTCATGCCAACACAACCCTCATGCACACACAACCCTCATGCATACACAACCCTCATGTACACACAACACTCCTTCACATACAACCCTCATGCACACACAACCCTCATGCTCACACAACCCTCATGCACACACAACACTCATGCACACACAACCCTCATGCATACACAACCCTCATTCCAACACAACCCTCATGCACACACAACCATCATGCACACATAACCCTCATGCATATAGAACCCTCATTCACACACAACCCTCATGCCAACACAACCCTCATGCACACACAACCATCATGCACACACAACCCTCATGCACACACAATTCTCATGCGCACAAAACCCTCATGAACACACAACACTCATGCCAACACAACCTTCATGCACACACAACCCTCATGCACATACAACCCCCATGCAAGCACAACCATCATGCACACACAACCCTCATGCCAACAGAACCCTCACGCCAACACATCCCTAATGCACACACAACCCTCATGCCAACACTACTCTCATGCCAGCAAAACCCATCATGTCAACACAACCCTCATGCACACAGAAGCCTCATCCGAACACAACCATCATGCCAACACAACTCTCATGCCAACACATCCCTCATGCACCCTCAACCCTCATGCCAACACAACCCTCATGCCAACATAACCCTCATGCACACACAATCCTCATGCACACGCAACCCTCATGAACACACAACCCTCATGCTAACACAACCCTCATGCACACACAACCCTAATGCACACACAACCATCATGCACACACAACCCTCATGCACACACAACCCTCATGCAAATACAATCCTCATGCACACACAACCCTCATGCCAACACAACCCTCATGCACACACAACCCTCACGCTAACACAACCCTCAAACACACAACCCTCATGCCAACACAACCCTCATGCCAACACAACCCTTACGCCAACACAACCCTCATGCCCACACAACCCTCCTGTCAACACTACTCTCATGCCAACAGAACTCTCATGCCAACACAACCCTCATGCCAACACAACCCTCATGCAAACACAACCCTGATGCCAACACAACCCTGATGCCAACACAACCCTCATGCACACACAACACTCATGCCAACACAACCCTGATGCCATCACAACCTTCATGCACACACAACCCTCATGCCAACACAACCCTCATGCCAACACAACCCTCATGCACACACAACCCTCATGCGTACACAACCCTCATCTACACACAACACTCCTGCACATACAACCCTCATGCACACACAACCCTCATGCTCACACAACCCTCATGCACACACAACACTCATGCACACACAACCCTCATGCATACACAACCCTCATGCACACACAACCCTCATGCACACATAACCCTCATGCATAAAGAACCCTCATTCACACACAACCCTCATGCACACACAACCATCATGCACACACTACCCTCATGCACACACAATTCTCATGCGCACAAAACCCTCATGCACACACAACCCTCATGCCAACACAACCTTCATGCCCATACAACCCTCATGAACATGCAACCCTCATGCAAGCACAACCATCATGCACACACAACCCTCATGCCAACAGAACCCTCACGCCAACACAACCCTAATGCACACACAACCCTCATGCCAACACTACTCTCATGCCAGCAAAACCCATCATGTCAACATAACCCTCATGCACACACAAGCCTCATCCGAACACAACCATCATGCCAACACAACTCTCATGCCAACACATCCCTCATGCACACTCAACCCTCATGCCAACACAACCCTCATGCCAACATAACCCTCATGCACACACAATCCTCATGCACACACAACCCTCATGAACACACAACCCTCATGCTAACACAACCCTCATGCACACAAAACCCTCATACCAACACAACCATCATGCACACACAACCCTCATGCACACACAACCTTCATGCACACACAACCTTCATGCATACACAACCCTCATGCCAACACAACCCTCATGTACACACAACCCTCATGCACTCACAACCCTCATGCCAACACAACCCTTATTCACACACAACCCTCATGCCAACATAACCCTCATGCCAACACAACCCTTATGCGCACACAACCCTCATGCATATACAACCCTCATGTACACACAAACCCTCAAGTACACACTACCATCATGCACACACAACTATCATGCCAACACAACTCTCATGCCAACACATCTCTCATGCACACTCAACCCTCATCCCAACACAACCCTCATGCCAACATAACCCTCATGCACACACAATCCTCATGCACACACAACCCTCATGATCACACAACCTTCATGCTAACACACCCCTCATGCACACAAAACCCTCATGCCATCACAACCATCATGCACACACAACCCTCATGCACACACAACCCTCATGCGCACACACCATTCATGCATAAACAACCCTCATGCCAACACAACCCTCATGCACACACAACCCTCATGCACTCACAACCCTCATGCCAACACAACCCTTATTCACACACAACCCTCATGCCAACATAACCCTCATGCCAACACAACCCTCATGCGTACGCAACCCTCATGCACACACTACCATCATGTACACACAACCCTCATGCACACACAACCCTCATGCGTACGCAACCCTCATGCGTACGCAACCCTCATGCACACACAAAACCTTATGCCAACACAACCCTCATGCCAACACAACCCTCATGCACACACCCCTCATGCCAACACAACCCTCATGCACATAAAACCCTCATGCACACACAACCCTCATGCACACACAACCCTCATGCACACACAACCCTCATGCACACACAACTCTCATGCACACACAACCCTCATACACACACAACCCTCATGCACACACAACCCTCATGCCAAAACAACCCTCATGCCAAAACAACCCTCATGAACACACAACCCTTATGCACACACAACCCTCATGCACACACAACCCTCATGCACACACATCCCTCATGCACACACAACCCTCATGCACACACAACCCTCATACACACAAAATTCTCATGCGCACACAACCCTCATGTACACACAACCCTCATGCACACACAACCCTCATGCAAATACAACCATCATGCGCACACAACCCTCATGCCAACAAAACCCTCATGCATACACAACCCTCATGCTATCACAACCATCATGCGTACACAACCCTCATGCCAAAACAACCATCATGCATACACAACCCTCATGCAAACACAACCATCATGCACACACAACCCTCATGCCAAAACAACCATCATGCACACACAACCCTAATGCACACACAACCATCATGCACACACAACTCTCATACACACACAACCCTCATCCAAATACAACCCTCATGCACACACAACCCTCATGCCAAAACAACCCTCATGCCAAAACAACCCTCATGAACACACAACCCTTATGCACACACAACCCTCATGCGCACACAATCCTTATGCCAACACATCCCTCATGCACACACATCCCTCATGCCAACACAACCCTCATGCACACACAACCATCATGCACACAGAACCCTCATGCCAACACATCCCTCATGCCAACACAACCCTCATGCACACACAACCCTCATGCACACACAACTTTCATGCCAACACATCCCTCATGCACATATAACCCTTATGCATGCACAACCCTCATGCACACACAACCCTCATGCACACACAACCCTCATGCACACACAACCATCATGCCAACACTACCCTCATGCACACACAACCCTCATGCACACACCACCCTCATGCCAACACATCCCTCATGCACACACAACTCTCATGCACACACAACCCTAATGCCAACACAACCCTCATGCCAGTACAACACTCATGGCAACACAACCCTCATGTCAACACATCCCTCATGCCAACACAACCCTCTTGCCAACACAACCCTCATGCATCCACAACTCGCATGCAAACACAATCCTCATGCCAACTCAACCCTCATGCCAAGACAACCCTCATGCCCACACAACCCTCATGCCAACACAACCCACATGCCAACACAACCTTCATGCACACAATACCCTCATGCACACACAACACTTATGCACATGCAACCCTCATGAGCACACACCCCTCATTCTCACACAACTCTCTGGCCAAGACATCCCTCATGCACACACAACCCTCATGTACACACAACCCTCATGCACACACAACCCTCATGCACACACAACCCTCATGCACACACAACCCTCATGCACACACTACCCACATGCCAACACAACCCTTCATGCCAACACAACCCTCATGCACACACAACCCATATGCCAACACAACCCTCATGTACACACAACCCTCATGCAAACACAACCCTCATGGCAACACAACCCTCATGCACACACAACCCTCATGCCAACACAACCCTCATGCACACTCAACTCTCATGCACACACAACCTTCATGCACACACAACTTTCATGCACACACAACCCTCATGCAAAAAACAACCCTCATGCACACACAACCCTCATGCACACACAACCCTCATGCACACACAACCCTCATGCAAAAAACAACCCTCATGCACACACAACCCTCATGCACACACAACCCTCATGCACACACAACCCTCATGTACACACAACCATCATGCACACACAACCCTCATGCCAACACAACCCTCATGCACACACAACCCTCATGTACACACAACCATCATGCACACACAACCCTCATGCCAACACAACCCTCATGCACACACAACCCTCATGCAAACTTAACCCTCATGCACATACAACCCTCATGCACACACAACCCTCATGCACACTAAACCCTCATGCACAGACAACCATCATGCACATACAACCCTCATGCACACACAACCCTCATGCACACTAAACCCTTATGCACACACAACCATCATGCACACACAACCCTCATGCCAACACAACCCTCATGCACACACAACCATCATGCACACACAACCCTCATGCACACACAACCCTCATGCACACACAACCCTCATGCACACACAACCCTCATGCACTCACAACCCTCATGCATTCGCAACCCTCATGCACACACAACCCTCATGCTCAGACAACCCTTATTCCAACACAACCCTCACGCCAACACAACCCTCATGCACAAACAAAACCCTCACGCCAACACAACCCTCATGCACACACAACACTCATGCCAACACAACTCTCATGCCAACACAACCCTCATGAAAACACAACCCTCATGCCAACACAATCCTCATGCACGTACAAACCTCATGCACGTACAAACCTCATGCACACACATCCCTCATGTCAACAAAACCCTCATGCCAACACAACCTTCATGCACAGACAACCCTCATGCCAACACAAACTCATGCACACAAAACCTTCATGCAAACACAACACTCATGCACACAAAACCCTTATGCCAACAAAACCCTCATGCACACACAACCCTCGTGTACACACAATCCTCATGCACCCACAAACTCATGCACACACTTCCCTCATGCCAACACAACCCTTATGCACACACATCCCTCATGCACACACAACCCTCATGCCAACACAACACTTATGCACACACAATCCTCAAGCCAACACAACCCTCATGCCAACACAACCCTCATGCACACACAACTCTCATGCCATTTCAACCCTCATGCACACACAACCCTCATGCACACACAACCCTACTGCACACACAACCCTCATGCCAAAACATCCCTCAGGCCAACACAACCCTCATGCACACACAAACCTCATGCACACACAACCCTCATGCAAACACAACCCTCATGCACACACAACCCTCATGCACACACAACCCTCATGCACACACAACCCTCACGCACACAAAACCCTCACGCTCACACAACCCTCATGCCAACACAACCCTCATGCACACACAACCCTCATGCACACACAACCATCATACACACACAGCCCTAATGCACACACAACCCTCATGCGCACACAATCCTTATGCCAACACATCCCTCATGCACACACATCCCTCATGCCAACACAACGCTCATGCACACACAACCCTCATGCACACAGAACCCTCATGCCAACACATCCCTCATGCCAACACAACCCTCATGCACACACAACCCTCATGCACACACAACTTTCATGCCAACACATCCCTCATGCACATATAACCCTTATGCATGCACAACCCTCATGCACACACAACCCTCATGCACACACAACCCTCATGCACACACAACCATCATGCCAACACTACCCTCATGCACACACAACCCTCATGCACACACCACCCTCATGCCAACACATCTCTCATGCACACACAACTCTCATGCACACACAACCCTCATGCCAACCCAACCCTCATGCCAGTACAACACTCATGGCAACACAACCCTCATGTCAACACATCCCTCATGCGAACACAACCCTCTTGCCAGCACAACCTTTATGCATCCGCAACTCTCATGCAAACACAATCCTCATGCCAACACAACCCTCATGCCAACACAACCCTCATGCCAACACAAACCTCATGTACACACAACCCTCATGCACACACAACCCTCATGCACACACAACCCTCATGCACACACAACCCTCATGCACACACAACCCTCATGCACACACTACCCACATGCCAACACAACCCTCATGCGAACACAACCCTCATGCACACACAACCCATATGCACACACAACCCTCATGCACACTCAACTCTCATGCACACACAACTTTCATGCACACACAACCCTCATGCACACGCAACTTTCATGCACACACACAACCTTCATGCACAAACAACCCTCATGCACACACAACCCTCATGCACACACAACCCTCATGCACATACAACCCTCATGCCCTCACAACCCTCATGCATACGCAACCCTCATGCAAACTCAACCCTCATGCACATACAACCCTCATGTACACACAACCTACATGCACAAACAACCCTCATGCACACACAACCCTCATGCACACACAACCCTCATGCACATACAACCCTCATGCACTCACAACCCTCATGCATACGCAACCCTCATGCCAACTCAACCCTCATGCACACACAACCCTCATGCAAACTCAACCCTCATGCACGTACAACCCTCATGCACACACATCCCTCATGCACACTAAACCCTCATGCACACACAACCATCATGCACACACAACCCTCATGCCAACACAACTCTCATGCACACACAACCCTCATGCACACACAACCCTCATGCACACACAACCCTCATGCACTCACAACCCTCATGCATACGCAACCCTCATGCACACACAACCCTCATGCTCAGACAACCCTCATGCCAACACAACCCTCACGCCAACACAACCCTCATGCACAAACAAAGCCCTCACGCCAACACAACCCTCATGCACACACAACACTCATGCCAACACAACTCTCATGCCAACACAACCCTCATGAAAACACAACTTTCATGCCAACACAATCCTCATGCACATACAAACCTCATGCACACACAACCCTCATGTCCACACAACCCTCATGCCAACACAAACTCATGCACACAAAACCTTCATGCAAACACAACCCTCATGCACACAAAACCCTTATGCCAACACAACCCTCATGCACACACAAACCTCAAACACACACAATCCTCATGCACCCACAAACTCATGCACACACTACCCTCACGCCAACACAACCCTTATGCACATACATCCCTCATGCACACACAACCCTCATGCCAACACAACACTTATGCACACACAACCCTCAAGCCAACACAACCCTCATGCCAACACAACCCTCATGCACACACAACTCTCATGCCATCCCAACCCTCATGCACACACAACCCTCATTCAAACACAACCCTCATGCACACACACAACCCTCATGCACACACAACCCTCATGCCAACACAACCCTCATGCACATACAACCCTCATTCACACACAACCCTCATGCACACACATCCCTGATGCCAAAACAACCCTCTTGCACACACAACCCTACTGCACACACAACCCTCATGCCAAAATATCCCTCAGGCCAACACAACCCTCATGCACACACAACCCTCATGCACACACAACCCTCATGCACACACAACTCTCACGCACACAAAACCCTCACGCACACACAACCCTCATGCCAACACAACCCTCATGCACACACAACCCTCATGCACACACAACCCTCATTCCAACAGAACCCTTATGCACACACAACCCTCATGCATACACAACCCTCATGTACACACAAAACTCATGCACACACAACCCTCATGAACACACGACCCTCATGCACACACAACCGTCAGGCACACACAACCCTCACTCACACACAACCTACATACCAACACAACCCTCGTGCACATGCAACCCTCATGCGCACACAACCCTCTTGCCAACACATCCCTCATGCACACACAACCCTCAGGCACACACAATCCTTATGCCAACACATCCCTCATGCACACACATCCCTCATGCCAACACAACGCTCATGCACACACAACCCTCATGCGCACACAACCCACATGCACACAACTCTCATGCAATCACAACCCTCATGCACACGCAACCCTCAAGCCAACACAACCCTCATGCCAACACAACCCTCATGCACACACAACTCTCATGCCATCCCAACCCTCATGCACACACAACCCCCTTTCAAACACAACCCTCATGCACACACACAACCCTCATGCACACACAACCCTCATGCCAACACAACCCTCATGCACATACAACCCTCATTCACACACAACCCTCATGCACACACAACCCTGATGCCAAAACAACCCTCTTGCACACACAACCCTACTGCACACACAACCCTCATGCCAAATTATCCCTCAGGCCAACACAACCCTCATGCACACACAACCCTCATGCACACACAACTCTCATGCAAACACAACCCTCATGCACACACAACCCTCATTCACACACAACCCTCATGCACACACAACTCTCACGCACACAAAACCCTCACGCACACACAACCCTCATGCCAACACAACCGTCATGCACACACAACCCTCATGCACACACAACCCTCATTCCAACAGAACTCTTATGCACACACAACCCTCATTCATACACAACCCTCCTGAACACACAACCCTCATGCACACACAACTCTCATGCAATCACAACCCTCATGCACACACAACCCTCATGCCAACACAAACCCTCATGCACACACAACCATCATGCACACACAACCCTAATGCACACACAACCCTCATGCACACTCAACACTAATGCACACACAACCCTCATGCCAACAAAACCCTCATGCACACGCAACCCTCATGCGCACACAACCCTCATGCCAACACATCCCTCATGCACACACAACCCTCAGGCACACACAACCCTCATGCGCACACAACCCTCATGCACACACAACCCTCATGCACACACTACCCTCATGCCAAGACACCCCTCATGAACACACAACCCTCAAGCCAACACAACCCTCATGCCAAAACATCCCTCATGCCAAGACAACCCTCATGCACACCCAACCCTAAAGCACACACAACCCTCATGCACACACAAACCTCATGCACACACAACCCTCATGCGCACACAACCCTCATGCGCTCTTAACCCTTATGCACACACAACCATCATACACACACAACCCTAATGCACACACAACCCTCATGCGCACACAATCCTTATGCCATCACATCCCTCATGCACACACATCCCTCACGCAAACACAACCCTCATGCACACAGAACCCTCATGCCAACACATCCCTCATGCCAACACAACATTCATGCACACATAACCCTCTTGCCAACACAACCCTCATGCCAACAAAACCCTCATGCACACACAACCCTCATGCACACACAACTTTCATGCCAACACATCCCTCATGCACATATAACCCTTATGCATTCACAACCCTAATGCACACACAACCCTCATGCACACACAACCCTCACGCACACACAACCAACATGCCAACACTACCCTCATGCACACACAATCCTCATGCACACACAACCCTCATGCCAACACATCCCTCATGCACACACAACTCTCATGCACACACAACCCTCATGCCAACACAACCCTTATGCCAACACAACCCTCATGCCAGTACAACACTCATGGCAACACAACCCTCATGTCAATACATCCCCCATGCCAACACAACCCTCTTGCCAACACAACCCTCATGCATCCACAACTCTCATGCAAACACAATCCTCATGCCAACACAACCCTCATGCCAACACAACCTTCATGCCAACACAAACCTCATGCAAACACAACCCTCATGCACACACAACCCTCATGCCAACACAAACCTCATGCAAACACAACCCTCATGCACATGCAACCCTCATGCCAACACAACCCTCATGCGCACACACCCCTCATTCGCACACAACTCTCTGGCCAACACATCCCTCATGCACACACAACCCTCATGTACACACAACCCTCATGCACACACAACCCTCATGCACACACAACCCTCATGCACACACAACCCTCATGCACACACTACCCTCATGCCAACACAACCCTCATGCCAACACAACCCTCATGCACACACAACCCATATGCCAACACAACCCTCATGGCAACACAATCCTCATGCGAACACAACCCTCATGCCAACACAACCCTCATGCACACACTACCCTCATGCACACACTACCCTCATGCAAACACAACCCTCATGGCAACACAATCCTCATGCACACACAACCCTCATGCCAAGACAACCCTCATGCACTCTCAACTCTCATGCACACACAACTCTCATGCACACACAACCCTCATGCACACACAACCTTCATGCACACACAACCCTCATGCACACGCAACCTTCATGCACACACAACCCTCATGCACACACAAACCTCATGCACACACAACCCTCATGCACACACTACCCTCATGCACACACAACACTGATGCCAATACAACCCTCACGCGCACACAACCCTCATGCCAACACAACCCTCATGCACACACAACCCTCATGCACACAGAACCCTCACGCACACACAACTCCCATGCCAATACAACATTCATGCACACACAACCCTCATGCGCACACAACCCTCTTGCCAAAACATCCCTCATGCACACACAACCGTCGTGCACACGCAACCCTCATGCACACACAACCCTCATGCACACACAACCCTCATACACACACATCCCTCATGCATACACAACCCTCATGCACACACAACCCTCATGCACACACTACCCTCATGCACACACTACCCTCATGCAAACACAACCCTCATGGCAACACAATCCTCATGCACACACAACCCTCAAGCCAAGACAACCCTCATGCACTCTCAACTCTCATGCACACACAACTCTCATGCACACACAACCCTCATGCACACACAACCTTCATGCACACACAACCCTCATGCACACGCAACCTTCATGCACACACAACCCTCATGCACACACAAACCTCATGCACACACAACCCTCATGCACACACTACCCTCATGCACACACAACACTGATGCCAATACAACCCTCACGCGCACACAACCGTCATGCCAACACAACCCTCATGCACACACAACCCTCATGCACACAGAACCCTCACGCACACACAACTCTCATGCCAATACAACATTCATGCACACACAACCCTCATGCGCACACAACCCTCTTGCCAAAACATCCCTCATGCACACACAACCGTCGTGCACACGCAACCCTCATGCACACACAACCCTCATGCACACACAACCCTCATGCACACACATCCCTCATGCATACACAACCCTCATGCACACACAACCCTCATGCACACACAGCCCTCATGCACACACAACCCTCATGCACACACATCCCTCATGCATACACAACCCTCATGCACACACAGCCCTCATGCACACACAACACTCATGCTCACACAACCCTAGTCCAAGTTCAGTGAAAAGCTCTGTACCTCAGGGTACAGTCCTTGCACCGCTGTTTTTCCTTATTCTCATATCAGATATAGACAAAAATACAAGTCACAGCTTCGTATCATCCTTTGCAGATGACACAAAAATTAGTATGAAAATTATCTCGGCTGAAGACACTGAAAAACTTCAAGCGGATATTAATAAAGTTTTCGACTGGGTATCAGAAAATAACATGATGTTTAACAGTGATAAATTCCAGGTACTCAGGTACGGTAAAAATGAGGACCTCAAACATAATACAGAGTACAAAACACAATCAAATGTACCCATAGTAGGAAAACAGCATGTAAAGGATTTGGGAATAATAATGTCTGACGACCTAACGTTTAGGGAGCATAACCAGGCAAATATTGCGACAGCCAGAAAAATGATAGGATGGATTACGAGAACTTTCAGATCCAGGGATCCCATCACAATGGTTGTAGTCTTCAAGTCACTTGTGTTGTCCCGTCTTGAGTACTGCTCAGTACTCACTTTCCCCTGCAGAGCATTAGAGATTGCTGAAATAGAGGGAATACAGAGAACATACACGGCACGCATAGACGCAATAAAGCACCTAAATTTTTGGGATCGTCTCAAAGCCCTCCAAATGTACTCACTAGAAAGAAGACGAGAGAGATATCAAATAATATACACCTGGAAGATACTGGAGGGCCAAGTTCCAAATCTACACAGTAAAATAACAACGTACTGGAGTGAACGATATGGAAGAAAATGCGGAATAGAACCAGTGAAGAGCAGAGGTGCCATAGGCACAATCAGAGAACACTGTATAAACATCAGAGGCTTGCGGTTGTTCAACGTCCTCCTAGCAAGCATAAGAAATATTGCCGGAACAACCGTGAACATCTTCAAGAGGAAACTAGATTTATTCCTCCAAGGAGTGCCGGACCAACCGGGCTGTGGTGGGTATGTGGGCCTGCGGGCCGCTCCAAGCAACAGCCTAGTGGACCAAACTCTCACAAGTCAAGCCTGGCCTCAAGCCGGGCTTGGGGAGTAGAAGAATTTCCAGAACCCCATCAACCAGGTATCAACCTCTTGCACACACAACCCTCATGCGCACACAACCCTCTTGCCAACACATCCCTATTGCGCACACAACCCTCATGCGCACACAACCCTCATGCACACACATCCCTCATGCACACACTATGCTCATGCCAACACAACCCTCATGCACACACAACCCTCATACCAAAACATCCCTCATGCCAACAGAACCCTCATTCACACACAACCCCCATGCACACACAACCCTCATGCACACACAACCCTCATGCACACACACACCCCTCATGCACACACAACCATCATGCACACACAACCCTCATGCACACACAACCCTCATGCACAAACAACCCTCATGCACACACAACCCTCATGCACACACAACCCTCATGCACACACAACCCTCATGCGCACACAACCCTCATGCGCACACAACCCTCATGCGCACACAACCCTCATGTACACACAACCTTTATGCCAACACAACCCTCATGCACACACAACCCTCATGCATACACAACCCACATGCCAACACAACCTTCATGCACACACAACCCTCATGCCAACACAACCCATATGCCAACACAACCTTCATGCACACACAACCCTCATGCACACACAACCCTCATGCACACACAACCATCATGCCAACACCACCCTCATGCACACACAACCCTCATGCACACACCACCCTCATGCCAACACATCCCTCATGCACACACAACTCTCATGCACACACAACCCTAATGCCAACACAACCCTCATGCCAGTACAACACTCATGGCAACACAACCCTCATGTCAACACATCCCTCATGCCAACACAACCCTCTTGCCAACACAACCCTCATGCATCCACAACTCGCATGCAAACACAATCCTCATGCCAACTCAACCCTCATGCCAAGACAACCCTCATGCCCACACAACCCTCATGCCAACACAACCCACATGCCAACACAACCTTCATGCACACAATACCCTCATGCACACACAACACTTATGCACATGCAACCCTCATGAGCACACACCCCTCATTCTCACACAACTCTCTGGCCAAGACATCCCTCATGCACACACAACCCTCATGCACACACAACCCTCATGCACACACAACCCTCATGCACACACTACCCACATGCCAACACAACCCTTCATGCCAACACAACCCTCATGCACACACAACCCATATGCCAACACAACCCTCATGTACACACAACTCTCATGCAAACACAACCCTCATGGCAACACAACCCTCATGCACACACAACCCTCATGCCAACACAACCCTCATGCACACTCAACTCTCATGCACACACAACCTTCATGCACACACAACTTTCATGCACACACAACCCTCATGCAAAAAACAACCCTCATGTACACACAACCCTCATGCACACACAACCCTCATGCACACACAACCCTCATGCACTCACAACCCTCATGCATACGCAACCCTCATGCAAACTCAACCCTCATGCACATACAACCCTCATGTACACACAACCATCATGCACACACAACCCTCATGCCAACACAACCCTCATGCACACACAACCCTCATGCAAACTTAACCCTCATGCACATACAACCCTCATGCACACACAACCCTCATGCACACTAAACCCTCATGCACAGACAACCATCATGCACATACAACCCTCATGCACACACAACCCTCATGCACACTAAACCCTTATGCACACACAACCATCATGTACACACAACCCTCATGCCAACACAACCCTCATGCACACACAACCATCATGCACACAGAACCCTCATGCACACACAACCCTCATGCACACACAACCCTCATGCACACACAACCCTCATGCACTCACAACCCTCATGCATTCGCAACCCTCATGCACACACAACCCTCATGCTCAGACAACCCTTATTCCAACACAACCCTCACGCCAACACAACCCTCATGCACAAACAAAACCCTCACGCCAACACAACCCTCATGCACACACAACACTCATGCCAACACAACTCTCATGCCAACACAACCCTCATGAAAACACAACCCTCATGCCAACACAATCCTCATGCACGTACAAACCTCATGCACGTACAAACCTCATGCACACACATCCCTCATGTCAACAAAACCCTCATGCCAACACAACCTTCATGCACAGACAACCCTCATGCCAACACAAACTCATGCACACAAAACCTTCATGCAAACACAACCCTCATGCACACAAAACCCTTATGCCAACAAAACCCTCATGCACACACAACCCTCGTGTACACACAATCCTCATGCACCCACAAACTCATGCACACACTACCCTCATGCCAACACAACCCTTATGCACACACATCCCTCATGCACACACAACCCTCATGCCAACACAACACTTATGCACACACAATCCTCAAGCCAACACAACCCTCATGCCAACACAACCCTCATGCACACACAACTCTCATGCCATTTCAACCCTCATGCACACACAACCCTCATGCACACACAACCCTACTGCACACACAACCCTCATGCCAAAACATCCCTCAGGCCAACACAACCCTCATGCACACACAAACCTCATGCACACACAACCCTCATGCAAACACAACCCTCATGCACACACAACCCTCATGCACACACAACCCTCATGCACACACAACCCTCACGCACACAAAACCCACACGCTCACACAACCCTCATGCCAACACAACCCTCATGCACACACAACCCTCATGCACACACAACCATCATACACACACAGCCCCAATGCACACACAACCCTCATGCGCACACAATCCTTATGCCAACACATCCCTCATGCACACACATCCCTCATGCCAACACAACGCTCATGCACACACAACCCTCATGCACACAGAACCCTCATGCCAACACATCCCTCATGCCAACACAACCCTCATGCACACACAACCCTCATGCACACACAACTTTCATGCCAACACATCCCTCATGCACATATAACCCTTATGCATGCACAACCCTCATGCACACACAACCCTCATGCACACACAACCCTCATGCACACACAACCATCATGCCAACACTACCCTCATGCACACACAACCCTCATGCACACACCACCCTCATGCCAACACATCTCTCATGCACACACAACTCTCATGCACACACAACCCTCATGCCAACCCAACCCTCATGCCAGTACAACACTCATGGCAACACAACCCTCATGTCAACACATCCCTCATGCCAACACAACCCTCTTGCCAACACAACCTTTATGCATCCGCAACTCTCATGCAAACACAATCCTCATGCCAACACAACCCTCATGCCAACACAACCCTCATGCCAACACAAACCTCATGTACACACAACCCTCATGCACACACAACCCTCATGCACACACAACCCTCATGCACACACAACCCTCATGCACACACAACCCTCATGCACACACTACCCACATGCCAACACAACCCTCATGCCAACACAACCCTCATGCACACACAACCCATATGCACACACAACCCTCATGCACACTCAACTCTCATGCACACACAACTTTCATGCACACACAACCCTCATGCACACGCAACTTTCATGCACACACACAACCTTCATGCACAAACAACCCTCATGCACACACAACCCTCATGCACACACAACCCTCATGCACATACAACCCTCATGCACTCACAACCCTCATGCATACGCAACCCTCATGCAAACTCAACCCTCATGCACATACAACCCTCATGTACACACAACCTACATGCACAAACAACCCTCATGCACACACAACCCTCATGCACACACAACCCTCATGCACATACAACCCTCATGCACTCACAACCCTCATGCATACGCAACCCTCATGCCAACTCAACCCTCATGCACACACAACCCTCATGCAAACTCAACCCTCATGCACGTACAACCCTCATGCACACACATCCCTCATGCACACTAAACCCTCATGCACACACAACCATCATGCACACACAAACCTCAT
Organism: Procambarus clarkii; assembly: GCF_040958095.1. Classification (NCBI taxonomy): domain Eukaryota; kingdom Metazoa; phylum Arthropoda; class Malacostraca; order Decapoda; family Cambaridae; genus Procambarus; species Procambarus clarkii. The sequence continues at coordinate 41,574,845 of NC_091173.1, forward strand.
GCCAACACAACTCTCATGCACACACAACCCTCATGCACACACAACCCTCATGCACACACAACCCTCATGCACTCACAACCCTCATGCATACGCAACCCTCATGCAAACTCAACCCTCATGCACATACAACCCTCATGTACACACAACCATCATGCACACACAACCCTCATGCCAACACAACCCTCATGCACACACAACCCTCATGCAAACTTAACCCTCATGCACATACAACCCTCATGCACACACAACCCTCATGCACACTAAACCCTCATGCACAGACAACCATCATGCACATACAACCCTCATGCACACACAACCCTCATGCACACTAAACCCTTATGCACACACAACCATCATGCACACACAACCCTCATGCCAACACAACCCTCATGCACACACAACCATCATGCACACACAACCCTCATGCACACACAACCCTCATGCACACACAACCCTCATGCACACACAACCCTCATGCACTCACAACCCTCATGCATTCGCAACCCTCATGCACACACAACCCTCATGCTCAGACAACCCTTATTCCAACACAACCCTCACGCCAACACAACCCTCATGCACAAACAAAACCCTCACGCCAACACAACCCTCATGCACACACAACACTCATGCCAACACAACTCTCATGCCAACACAACCCTCATGAAAACACAATCCTCATGCACGTACAAACCTCATGCACGTACAAACCTCATGCACACACATCCCTCATGTCAACAAAACCCTCATGCCAACACAACCTTCATGCACAGACAACCCTCATGCCAACACAAACTCATGCACACAAAACCTTCATGCAAACACAACCCTCATGCACACAAAACCCTTATGCCAACAAAACCCTCATGCACACACAACCCTCGTGTACACACAATCCTCATGCACCCACAAACTCATGCACACACTACCCTCATGCCAACACAACCCTTATGCACACACATCCCTCATGCACACACAACCCTCATGCCAACACAACACTTATGCACACACAATCCTCAAGCCAACACAACCCTCATGCCAACACAACCCTCATGCACACACAACTCTCATGCCATTTCAACCCTCATGCACACACAACCCTCATGCACACACAACCCTACTGCACACACAACCCTCATGCCAAAACATCCCTCAGGCCAACACAACCCTCATGCACACACAAACCTCATGCACACACAACCCTCATGCAAACACAACCCTCATGCACACACAACCCTCATGCACACACAACCCTCATGCACACACAACCCTCACGCACACAAAACCCTCACGCTCACACAACCCTCATGCCAACACAACCCTCATGCACACACAACCCTCATGCACACACAACCATCATACACACACAGCCCTAATGCACACACAACCCTCATGCGCACACAATCCTTATGCCAACACATCCCTCATGCACACACATCCCTCATGCCAACACAACGCTCATGCACACACAACCCTCATGCACACAGAACCCTCATGCCAACACATCCCTCATGCCAACACAACCCTCATGCACACACAACCCTCATGCACACACAACTTTCATGCCAACACATCCCTCATGCACATATAACCCTTATGCATGCACAACCCTCATGCACACACAACCCTCATGCACACACAACCCTCATGCACACACAACCATCATGCCAACACTACCCTCATGCACACACAACCCTCATGCACACACCACCCTCATGCCAACACATCTCTCATGCACACACAACTCTCATGCACACACAACCCTCATGCCAACCCAACCCTCATGCCAGTACAACACTCATGGCAACACAACCCTCATGTCAACACATCCCTCATGCCAACACAACCCTCTTGCCAACACAACCTTTATGCATCCGCAACTCTCATGCAAACACAATCCTCATGCCAACACAACCCTCATGCCAACACAACCCTCATGCCAACACAAACCTCATGTACACACAACCCTCATGCACACACAACCCTCATGCACACACAACCCTCATGCACACACAACCCTCATGCACACACAACCCTCATGCACACACTACCCACATGCCAACACAACCCTCATGCCAACACAACCCTCATGCACACACAACCCATATGCACACACAACCCTCATGCACACTCAACTCTCATGCACACACAACTTTCATGCACACACAACCCTCATGCACACGCAACTTTCATGCACACACACAACCTTCATGCACAAACAACCCTCATGCACACACAACCCTCATGCACACACAACCCTCATGCACATACAACCCTCATGCACTCACAACCCTCATGTATACGCAACCCTCATGCAAACTCAACCCTCATGCACATACAACCCTCATGTACACACAACCTACATGCACAAACAACCCTCATGCACACACAACCCTCATGCACACACAACCCTCATGCACATACAACCCTCATGCACTCACAACCCTCATGCATACGCAACCCTCATGCCAACTCAACCCTCATGCACACACAACCCTCATGCAAACTCAACCCTCATGCACGTACAACCCTCATGCACACACATCCCTCATGCACACTAAACCCTCATGCACACACAACCATCATGCACACACAACCCTCATGCCAACACAACTCTCATGCACACACAACCCTCATGCACACACAACCCTCATGCACACACAACCCTCATGCACACAGAACCCTCACGCACACACAACTCTCATGCCAATACAACATTCATGCACACACAACCCTCATGCGCACACAACCCTCTTGCCAAAACATCCCTCATGCACACACAACCGTCGTGCACACGCAACCCTCATGCACACACAACCCTCATGCACACACAACCCTCATGCACACACATCCCTCATGCATACACAACCCTCATGCACACACAACCCTCATGCACACACAACCCTCATGCATACGCAACCCTCATGCCAACTCAACCCTCATGCACACACAACCCTCATGCAAACTCAACCCTCATGCACGTACAACCCTCATGCACACACATCCCTCATGCACACTAAACCCTCATGCACACACAACCATCATGCACACACAACCCCCATGCACACACAACCCTCATGCACACACAACCCTCATGCACACACACACCCCTCATGCACACACAACCATCATGCACACACAACCCTCATGCACACACAACCCTCATGCACAAACAACCCTCATGCACACACAACCCTCATGCACACACAACCCTCATGCACACACAACCCTCATGCGCACACAACCCTCATGCGCACACAACCCTCATGCGCACACAACCCTCATGTACACACAACCTTTATGCCAACACAACCCTCATGCACACACAACCCTCATGCACACACAACCCTCATGCATACACAACCCACATGCCAACACAACCTTCATGCACACACAACCCTCATGCCAACACAACCCATATGCCAACACAACCTTCATGCACACACAACCCTCATGCACACACAACACTTATGCACATGCAACCCTCATGAGCACACACCCCTCATTCTCACACAACTCTCTGGCCAACACATCCCTCATGCACACACAACCCTCATGTACACACAACCCTCATGCACACACAACCCTCATGCACACACAACCCTCATGCACACACAACCCTCATGCACACACTACCCACATGCCAACACAACCCTTCATGCCAACACATCCCTCATGCACACACAACCCATATGCCAACACAACCCTCATGTACACACAACCCTCATGCAAACACAACCCTCATGGCAATACAACCCTCATGCATACACAACCCTCATGCCAACACAACCCTCATGCACACTCAACTCTCATGCACACACAACCTTCATGCACACACAACTTTCATGCACACACAACCCTCATGCAAAAAACAACCCTCATGCACACACAACACTCATGCACACACAACCCTCATGCACACACAACCCTCATGCACTCACAACCCTCATGCATACGCAACCCTCATGCAAACTCAACCCTCATGCACATACAACCCTCATGTACACACAACCATCATGCACACACAACCCTCATGCCAACACAACCCTCATGCACACACAACCCTCATGCAAACTTAACCCTCATGCACATACAACCCTCATGCACACACAACCCTCATGCACACTAAACCCTCATGCACAGACAACCATCATGCACATACAACCCTCATGCACACACAACCCTCATGCACACTAAACCCTTATGCACACACAACCATCATGCACACACAACCCTCATGCCAACACAACCCTCATGCACACACAACCATCATGCACACACAACCCTCATGCACACACAACCCTCATGCACACACAACCCTCATGCACACACAACCCTCATGCACTCACAACCCTCATGCATTCGCAACCCTCATGCACACACAACCCTCATGCTCAGACAACCCTTATTCCAACACAACCCTCACGCCAACACAACCCTCATGCACAAACAAAACCCTCACGCCAACACAACCCTCATGCACACACAACACTCATGCCAACACAACTCTCATGCCAACACAACCCTCATGAAAACACAACCCTCATGCCAACACAATCCTCATGCACGTACAAACCTCATGCACGTACAAACCTCATGCACACACATCCCTCATGTCAACACAACCCTCATGCCAATACAACCATCATGCACAGACAACCCTCATGCCAACACAAACTCATGCACACAAAACCTTCATGCAAACACAACCCTCATGCACACAAAACTCTTATGCCAACAAAACCCTCATGCACACACAACCCTCATGTACACACAATCCTCATGCACCCACAAACTCATGCACACACTACCCTCATGCCAACACAACCCTTATGCACACACATCCCTCATGCACACACAACCCTCATGCCAACACAACACTTATGCACACACAATCCTCAAGCCAACACAACCCTCATGCCAACACAACCCTCATGCACACACAACTCTCATGCCATTTCAACCCTCATGCACACACAACCCTCATGCACACACAACCCTACTGCACACACAACCCTACTGCACACACATCCCTCATGCCAAAACATCCCTCAGGCCAACACAACCCTCATGCACACACAAACCTCATGCACACACAACCCTCATGCAAACACAACCCTCATGCACACACAACCCTCATGCACACACAACCCTCATGCACACACAACCCTCACGCACACAAAACCCTCACGCTCACACAACCCTCATGCCAACACAACCCTCATGCACACACAACCCTCATGCACACACAACCATCATACACACACAGCCCTAATGCACACACAACCCTCATGCGCACACAATCCTTATGCCAACACATCCCTCATGCACACACATCCCTCATGCCAACACAACGCTCATGCACACACAACCCTCATGCACACAGAACCCTCATGCCAACACATCCCTCATGCCAACACAACCCTCATGCACACACAACCCTCATGCACACACAATTTTCATGCCAACACATCCCTCATGCACATATAACCCTTATGCATGCACAACCCTCATGCACACACAACCCTCATGCACACACAACCCTCATGCACACACAACCATCATGCCAACACTACCCTCATGCACACACAACCCTCATGCACACACCACCCTCATGCCAACACATCTCTCATGCACACACAACTCTCATGCACACACAACCCTCATGCCAACCCAACCCTCATGCCAGTACAACACTCATGGCAACACAACCCTCATGTCAACACATCCCTCATGCCAACACAACCCTCTTGCCAACACAACCTTTATGCATCCACAACACTCATGCAAACACAATCCTCATGCCAACACAACCCTCATGCCAACACAACCCTCATGCCAACACAAACCTCATGTACATACAACCCTCATGCACACACAACACTGATGCACACACAACCCTCATGCACACACAACCCTCATGCACACACAACCCTCATGCACACACTACCCACATGCCAACACAACCCTCATGCCAACACAACCCTCATGCACACACAATCCATATGCCAACTCAACCCTCATGCACACTCAACTCTCATGCACACACAACTTTCATGCACACACAACCCTCATGCACACGCAACTTTCATGCACACACAACCATCATGCACAAACAACCCTCATGCACACACAACCCTCATGCAAACTCAACCCTCATGCGCATACAACCCTCATGTACACACAACCATCATGCACACACAACCCTCATGCCAACTCAACCCTCATGCAACACACAACCCTCATGCAAACTCAACCCTCATGCACGTACAACCCTCATGCACACACATCCCTCATGCACACTAAACCCTCATGCACACACAACCATCATGCACACACAACCCTCATGCCAACACAACTCTCATGCACACACAACCCTCATGCACACACAACCCTCATGCACACACAACCCTCATGCACTCACAACCCTCATGCATACGCAACCCTCATGCACACACAACCCTCATGCTCAGACAACCCTCATGCCAACACAACCCTCACGCCAACACAACCCTCATGCACAAACAAAGCCCTCACGCCAACACAACCCTCATGCACACACAACACTCATGCCAACACAACTCTCATGCCAACACAACCCTCATGAAAACACAACTTTCATGCCAACACAATCCTCATGCACATACAAACCTCATGCACACACAACCCTCATGTCCACACAACCCTCATGCCAACACAAACTCATGCACACAAAACCTTCATGCAAACACAACCCTCATGCACACAAAACCCTTATGCCAACACAACCCTCATGCACACACAAACCTCAAACACACACAATCCTCATGCACCCACAAACTCATGCACACACTACCCTCACGCCAACACAACCCTTATGCACATACATCCCTCATGCACACACAACCCTCATGCCAACACAACACTTATGCACACACAACCCTCAAGCCAACACAACCTTCATGCCAACACAACCCTCATGCACACACAACTCTCATGCCATCCCAACCCTCATGCACACACAACCCTCATTCAAACACAACCCTCATGCACACACACAACCCTCATGCACACACAACCCTCATGCCAACACAACCCTCATGCACATACAACCCTCATTCACACACAACCCTCATGCACACACATCCCTGATGCCAAAACAACCCTCTTGCACACACAACCCTACTGCACACACAACCCTCATGCCAAAATATCCCTCAGGCCAACACAACCCTCATGCACACACAACCCTCATGCACACACAACCCTCATGCACACACAACTCTCACGCACACAAAACCCTCACGCACACACAACCCTCATGCCAACACAACCCTCATGCACACACAACCCTCATGCACACACAACCCTCATTCCAACACAACCCTTATGCACACACAACCCTCATGCATACACAACCCTCATGTACACACAAAACTCATGCACACACAACCCTCATGAACACACGACCCTCATGCACACACAACCGTCAGGCACACACAACCCTCACTCACACACAACCTACATACCAACACAACCCTCATGCACATGCAACCCTCATGCGCACACAACCCTCTTGCCAACACATCCCTCATGCACACACAACCCTCATGCGCACACAACCCACATGCACACAACTCTCATGCAATCACAACCCTCATGCACACGCAACCCTCAAGCCAACACAACCCTCATGCCAACACAACCCTCATGCACACACAACTCTCATGCCATCCCAACCCTCATGCACACACAACCCCCTTTCAAACACAACCCTCATGCACACACACAACCCTCATGCACACACAACCCTCATGCCAACACAACCCTCATGCACATACAACCCTCATTCACACACAACCCTCATGCACACACAACCCTGATGCCAAAACAACCCTCTTGCACACACAACCCTACTGCACACACAACCCTCATGCCAAATTATCCCTCAGGCCAACACAACCTTCATGCACACACAACCCTCATGCACACACAACTCTCATGCAAACACAACCCTCATGCACACACAACCCTCATTCACACACAACCCTCATGCACACACAACTCTCACGCACACAAAACACTCACGCACACACAACCCTCATGCCAACACAACCGTCATGCACACACAACCCTCATGCACACACAACCCTCATTCCAACAGAACCCTTATGCACACACAACCCTCATTCATACACAACCCTCCTGAACACACAACCCTCATGCACACACAACTCTCATGCAATCACATCCCTCATGCACACACAACCCTCATGCCAACACAAACCCTCATGCACACACAACCATCATGCACACACAACCCTCATGCACACACAACCCTCATGCACACTCAACCCTAATGCACACACAACCCTCATGCCAACAAAACCCTCATGCACACGCAACCCTCATGCGCACACAACCCTCATGCCAACACATCCCTCATGCACACACAACCCTCAGGCACACACAACCCTCATGCGCACACAACCCTCATGCACACACAACCCTCATGCACACACTACCCTCATGCCAAGACACCCCTCATGAACACACAACCCTCAAGCCAACACAACCCTCATGCCAAAACATCCCTCATGCCAAGACAACCCTCATGCATACACAACCCTCATACACACACAACCCTCATGCACACACAACCTTCATGCACACCCAACCCTAAAGCACACACAACCCTCATGCACACACAAACCTCATGCACACACAACTCTCATGCGCACACAACCCTCATGCGCTCTTAACCCTTATGCACACACAACCATCATACACACACAACCCTAATGCACACACAACCCTCATGCGCACACAATCCTTATGCCATCACATCCCTCATGCACACACATCCCTCACGCAAACACAACCCTCATGCACACACAACCCTCATACACACACAACCCTCATGCACACACAACCCTCATGCACACCCAACCCTAAAGCACACACAACCCTCATGCACACACAAACCTCATGCACACACAACTCTCATGCGCACACAACCCTCATGCGCTCTTAACCCTTATGCACACACAACCATCATACACACACAACCCTAATGCACACACAACCCTCATGCGCACACAATCCTTATGCCATCACATCCCTCATGCACACACATCCCTCACGCAAACACAACCCTCATGCACACAGAACCCTCATGCCAACACATCCCTCATGCCAACACAACATTCATGCACACATAACCCTCTTGCCAACACAACCCTCATGCCAACAAAACCCTCATGCACACACAACCCTCATGCACACACAACTTTCATGCCAACACATCCCTCATGCACATATAACCCTTATGCATTCACAACCCTAATGCACACACAACCCTCATGCACACACAACCCTCACGCACACACAACCATCATGCCAACACTACCCTCATGCACACACATTCCTCATGCACACACAACCCTCATGCCAACACATCCCTCATGCACACACAACTCTCATGCACACACAACCCTCATGCCAACACAACCCTTATGCCAACACAACCCTCATGTACACACAACCCTCATGCACACACAACCCTCATGCACACACAACCCTCATGCACACACAACCCTCATGCACACACTACCCTCATGCCAACACAACCCTCATGCCAACACAACCCTCATGCACACACAACCCATATGCCAACACAACCCTCATGGCAACACAATCCTCATGCGAACACAACCCTCATGCCAACACAACCCTCATGCACACACTACCCTCATGCACACACTACCCTCATGCAAACACAACCCTCATGGCAACACAATCCTCATGCACACACAACCCTCATGCCAAGACAACCCTCATGCACTCTCAACTCTCATGCACACACAACTCTCATGCACACACAACCCTCATGCACACACAACCTTCATGCACAAACAACCCTCATGCACACGCAACCTTCATGCACACACAACCCTCATGCACACACAAACCTCATGCACACACAACCCTCATGCACACACTACCCTCATGCACACACAACACTGATGCCAATACAACCCTCACGCGCACACAACCCTCATGCCAACACAACCCTCATGCACACACAACCCTCATGCACACAGAACCCTCACGCACACACAACTCTCATGCCAATACAACATTCATGCACACACAACCCTCATGCGCACACAACCCTCTTGCCAAAACATCCCTCATGCACACACAACCGTCGTGCACACGCAACCCTCATGCACACACAACCCTCATGCACACACAACCCTCATACACACACATCCCTCATGCATACACAACCCTCATGCACACACAACCCTCATGCACACACTACCCTCATGCACACACTACCCTCATGCAAACACAACCCTCATGACAACACAATCCTCATGCACACACAACCCTCATGCCAAGACAACCCTCATGCACTCTCAACTCTCATGCACACACAACTCTCATGCACACACAACCCTCATGCACACACAACCTTCATGCACACACAACCCTCATGCACACGCAACCTTCATGCACACACAACCCTCATGCACACACAAACCTCATGCACACACAACCCTCATGCACACACTACCCTCATGCACACACAACACTGATGCCAATACAACCCTCACGCGCACACAACCCTCATGCCAACACAACCCTCGTGCACACACAACCCTCATGCACACAGAACCCTCACGCACACACAACTCTCATGCCAATACAACATTCATGCACACACAACCCTAATGCGCACACAACCCTCTTGCCAAAACATCCCTCATGCACACACAACCGTCGTGCACACGCAACCCTCATGCACACACAACCCTCATGCACACACAACCCTCATACACACACATCCCTCATGCATACACAACCCTCATGCACACACAATCCTCATGCACACACTACCCTCATGCACACACTACCCTCATGCAAACACAACCCTCATGACAACACAATCCTCATGCACACACAACCCTCATGCCAAGACAACCCTCATGCACTCTCAACTCTCATGCACACACAACTCTCATGCACACACAACCCTCATGCACACACAACCTTCATGCACACACAACCCTCATGCACACGCAACCTTCATGCACACACAACCCTCATGCACACACAAACCTCATGCACACACAACCCTCATGCACACACTACCCTCATGCACACACAACACTGATGCCAATACAACCCTCACGCGCACACAACCCTCATGCCAACACAACCCTCATGCACACACAACCCTCATGCACACAGAACCCTCACGCACACACAACTCTCATGCCAATACAACATTCATGCACACACAACCCTAATGCGCACACAACCCTCTTGCCAAAACATCCCTCATGCACACACAACCGTCGTGCACACGCAACCCTCATGCACACACAACCCTCATGCACACACAACCCTCATGCACACACATCCCTCATGCATACACAACCCTCATGCACACACAACCCTCATGCACACACAGCCCTCATGCACACACAACCCTCATGCACACACATCCCTCATGCATACACAACCCTCATGCACACACAGCCCTCATGCACACACAACACTCATGCTCACACAACCCTAGTCCAAGTGCAGTGAAAAGCTCTGTACCTCAGGGTACAGTCCTTGCACCGCTGTTTTTCCTTATTCTCATATCAGATATAGACAAAAATACAAGTCACAGCTTCGTATCATCCTTTGCAGATGACACAAAAATTAGTATGAAAATTATCTCGGCTGAAGACACTGAAAAACTTCAAGCGGATATTAATAAAGTTTTCGACTGGGTATCAGAAAATAACATGATGTTTAACAGTGATAAATTCCAGGTACTCAGGTACGGTAAAAATGAGGACCTTAAACATAATACAGAGTACAAAACACAATCAAATGTACCCATAGTAGGAAAACAGCATGTAAAGGATTTGGGAATAATAATGTCTGACGACCTAACGTTTAGGGAGCATAACCAGGCAAATATTGCGACAGCCAGAAAAATGATAGGATGGATTACGAGAACTTTCAGATCCAGGGATCCCATCACAATGGTTGTAGTCTTCAAGTCACTTGTGTTGTCCCGTCTTGAGTACTGCTCAGTACTCACTTCCCCCTGCAGAGCATTAGAGATTGCTGAAATAGAGGGAATACAGAGAACATACACGGCACGCATAGACGCAATAAAGCACCTAAATTTTTGGGATCGTCTCAAAGCCCTCCAAATGTACTCACTAGAAAGAAGACGAGAGAGATATCAAATAATATACACCTGGAAGATACTGGAGGGCCAAGTTCCAAATCTACACAGTAAAATAACAATGTACTGGAGTGAACGATATGGAAGAAAATGCAGAATAGAACCAGTGAAGAGCAGAGGTGCCATAGGCACAATCAGAGAACACTGTATAAACATCAGAGGCTCGCGGTTGTTCAACGTCCTCCCAGCAAGCATAAGAAATATTGCCGGAACAACCCTGAACATCTTCAAGAGGAAACTAGATTTATTCCTCCAAGGAGTGCCGGACCAACCGGCCTGTGGTGGGTATGTGGGCCTGCGGGCCGCTCCAAGCAACAGCCTAGTGGACCAAACTCTCACAAGTCAAGCCTGGCCTCAAGCCGGGCTTGGGGAGTAGAAGAATTTCCAGAACCCCATCAACCAGGTATCAACCTCTTGCACACACAACCCTCATGCGCACACAACCCTCTTGCCAACACATCCCTATTGCGCACACAACCCTCATGCGCACACAACCCTCATGCACACACATCCCTCATGCACACACTATGCTCATGCCAACACAACCCTCATGCACACACAACCCTCATACCAAAACATCCCTCATGCCAACAGAACCCTCATTCACACACAACCCCCATGCACACACAACCCTCATGAACACACAACCCTCATGCACACACACACCCCTCATGCACACACAACCATCATGCACACACAACCCTCATGCACACACAACCCTCATGCACACACAACCCTCATGCACACACAACCCTCATGCACACACAACCCTCATGCACTCACAACCCTCATGCGCACACAACCCTCATGCGCACACAACCCTCATGCGCACACAACCCTCATGTACACACAACCTTTATGCCAACACAACCCTCATGCACACACAACCCTCATGCACACACAACCCTCATGCATACACAACCCTCATGCACATACAACCTTTATGCCAACACAACCCTCATGCACACACAACCCTCATGCCAACACAACCCTCATGCACACACAACCCTCATGCACACACAACCCTCATGCACACTCAACCCTCAGACTGATTACACACCTAGAAAACATTAGATATTTGAAAAAACAACAACATGGGTTCAAAGACGGGAAATCATGCCTAACAAACCTTCTGGAATTCTATGATAAAGTAAAAAGTGTAAGGCAGGACAGAGAAACCTGGACAGACGGCATATTTCTGGACTGCCAAAAAGTCTTTGGCTTTTTGGCGCACAGGAGACTGTTATTCAAACTTGAGAGGCAGGTGTCGGTAATCAGAAAAGCTTTAGCTTGGCCAATGAATTACTTAGCAGGCAGGAGGCAGAGAGCAACAGTCAGATGCGAGAAGTCAGACTCGAGAACATTAACTAGTGGAGTACCTCAAGGATCAGTGCTGGGATCAGTTCTATTTCAAATATACTTGAACGACAATTCTACAGTATTTGAGTCGTATATGTCGATTTTAGTGGATGGCGTGAAATTAAATGGACTAGTTGTGACAGATGAGGATTGTACTGTACTCAAAAAGGACGTGAACAAGCTGTAGAGATAGTCAAAGAAATGGCTACTGGAGTTCAACACGAGCAAGTGTAAAGTTATGGAAATGGAACTAAGTGACAGAAGACCAAAGGGTCAGTAAACAATGAAGGGAAAAATCTTCCTCTGACGATTCGAGAAAGGACCTGGGGGAGGACGTAAAACCAAATCTAACTACTGAGGCACATATAAATCTGATAACGACAGCAGCATACTCTATGCTAGGAAAAGTTAGACCGTCCATCAGAAACCTAAGTAAGGAGGCATTCAGAGCGCTTTACACTGTCTATGTGAGTCTAGTCTTAGAGTATGCAGCATACTCTAGGACTAGAGTATACAGCCCCCACATAAAGAAACACATAAGGAAACTGGAAATGGTTCAGAAATTTGCGATGAGGCTAGTCTCAGAGTTGAATGGGATGTGATATGAAGAGCGACTGACGGAACCGAACCTGACAACGTTAGAAAAAATGAGATATGATATGATATGCAGCATACAAAATACTTCCGGGAATTGACAGAGTGAAAATTGGTGAAATGTTCACACATAATAACGGACAGAATATGGGGACAGGTGGAAGAATTATATAAATGTTAGAAAGTGTTCTTTTGGGTTTCCTCCCCATCTCCTGTGCTCTCCCTCTCTCGCTCTCCCTCTTTCCCTCTCTCGCTCTCACTCTCCTTCTCTCCCTTCCTCCCTTCCCTTCCCTTCCCTTCCCTTCCCTTCCCTTCCCTTCCCTTCCCTTCCCTTCCCTTCCCTTCCCTTCCTCCATCTTCCTCACTCCATCCCTCCACCCCCCATCCTTCCCTGCCTTCTGGCACCCGCTGACCCCCCTTTATACCACCCGTCTCATCATACACGCAAACACGCTTCCTCCCAACCTCCCACCAACAACCCCCCCATACACTAGCCCCCTGACTCCCTCCTCTTCTCACCCCACCCTCACATACTCCCACTCACTTACTCACACACTCACACACACACACACACGGCTCAGGAATCTGTACACCTTGTTGATTAACAGTTGAGAGGCGGGACCAAAGAGCCAGAGCTCAACCCCCGCAAGCACAATTAGGTGAGTACACACACACACACACACAATATGGCCACCATTAACATAATAGAGAGAGCAGCTTCTGTTGCTAGCAGGAATGGATCTGGACTACTAATCATGGGAGACTTCAACCATGGGATAGATAGATTGGGAGAACAGAGACCCGCATGGAGGACCAGAAACATGGAGAGCTAAGCTGCTGGACGTGGCAACAAGAAACTTTCTAAGCCAGCACATCAAGGATCCAACAAGAATGAGAGGAGAGGGGTGAACCAGCAATGCTTGATCTGATATTTACCCTAAATGAGTGGGATATAAGGGAAGTCAAGATGGAAGCGCCCTTGGGAATGAGTGATCACAGTGTATTGAACTTTGAGTACCTGGTAGAGCTAGGAATTATCCCCCCCCCAAAAAAGAACTAGGAAACAAAAGGCTGGCATACCGAAAGGGAAATTATGAGGAGATGAGAAGCTTCCTAAGGGATATATCATGGGACACAGACCTCAGAGCTAAGTCTGTACAAGATATGATGGACTATGTCACCCAAAAGAGTCAGGAGGCAGTAAGCAGATACATCACGGCCCAAAAGGAAAAATCCGAGAAGCAAAAGAAGAATCCATGGTATAATAGGGCATGTATGGAAGCAAAGGTACTGAACAAAAGGGCGTGGAGGAACTTCCGGAATAACAGAACACCAGAAAGCAGAGAGAGATACCAGAGAACCAGGAATGAGTATGTCAGGGTGAGAAGAGAAGCAGAGAGAAGTTATGAAAATGATATAGCAAACAAAGCCAAGACCGAACCAAAGCTACTCCACAATCACATCAGAAGGAAAACAACAGTGAAAGAACAGGTAGTGAAACTTAGAACAGGCGAGGACAGGTATAAAGAGAATGACAAAGAGGTGTGTGATGAACTCAACAAGAGGTTCCAAGAGGTCTTCACAACAGAACAAGGTGAGGTCACTATGCTAGGAGAATGGGAAGTGAACCAGGCGGCCTTGGAAGAGTTTGAAATTACGAGAGAGGAGGTCAAGAGACACCTGCTGGACCTGGATGTTAGAAAGGCTGTTGGTCCAGACGGGATCTCGCCATGGTGTGAGATTTTTCTCTACGCCTACCTCCCTTAGGAGGTGGACTACAAGTTTAAAGTCTGCTCACGGCAGTTAAGCATGAGTCCAATAGAAAAAGGGAAAGCGGGAGCAAATCGCCAGGCCTCCACCACCAGGGGTGAAAACCTGTCCACAATAGGCCGCTGGCTCCTCCTAGTTAAACAGGACGTTAAAACTAATAAAGAGTAACCGACGGGTTCTCACAATCAAATATTTATATTTGATGTGGCGCTATGAATTGGAATTCGAATTCCCAAGAACAGCCGCCTTATCAAGATCACATCAACATTTAATAATATGCAGAAATATGGTGGAATAATATGGTTGAAGGGTTGACATCAAAGACCGTTTTCTATAACATAACAATTTATTAATAACAAGAGACTAACTACTGCATTACCGAGTTTACGTTACGTTAATGTCAATCCAGTGGCACGATAACAAACAGCTAAATAGCAACCCTTGCTGTGAGGCTGCATACTGAACTAATCTGAACACAGGTGTGCCCACTGATGACGCAATATTGCAAAACAAAGAAAAATATCACAGACTAAGTTACACCACAGCGAATGGTTACGTTATTGTACATCAAGTGGCATTTGCAACACAGCTATTCAACAGGCCCTCGAGAAGTGACAGCAGGCTCCATCTTGCTGACACTTCGGGCTGACAACATGAACTAACTGAACAAATGAAGGATATCCACTGAAGACACAAGCATGCAATCAATAGTGTCTCGGTTTCCCCTGACAGCTACTATAATCACAAACTTAGGGGTCCTCCCACCCCCCAGGAGAGACTCACGTAACTAGGAGGGTAGTCCAACAGTGACTCCCCCCTATCACAACCCAGTGTGAACACTCTTTGCAACTCCCTACAAGAAGTTGCACTGTTGTAAACAGTAACAAAGACAGGCAAGGCGGGATTCTGGGACACAGCTCCACAGATCCCTAGATGACTCTACTCTCGTCACCAGACGACAACCAAAAGAAATTGCCTTAAGTGATTAATTACGTTAATTGACTGATCGCAGCAGTCAGCAACAAAGTACTACGGTAATCACAAACAATTGTCTCCCACTAGACAACAACATGATGATACTCTACGTTAATCTTTAACACTTGTCTCTCTCTTGTTAACAATAACTCAAACATATATTACATCACACTTGACTCCTTGCAAGTATTCAGTGAGTAATTCTCAATTAAGGTCAAACGGACCACTAATTACATCCCCATTGAGTTACGTTAACTAAGCCTACCCTAACTTGGTAGCTTCTCAACAGTCTGTGTCAAAAAATTACTAGTGAGTGTTAATTACCCTAATTAATTCCCTAATTACTTCTGAGCAATTAATTAACTGTCACCAGGACCGATAATTAATCATCCAGAAATACGTCTCACTCCGCACTGCCTAAGCAGGTCTCATCAAACACTGTGAATTCACGGGAAAGGAGTTAATTACCCTAATTAACAAGATGTGCCACTAATCCACTGTCCTCAGACAGGATACGATTAATACAACGATTTATGCTAGCTCCATGACCTCGCTTTACTGAGTCATTGGAGCTCTCCAATGTTAATTACTCCACTAATTAACCTGAGCCACTAATTGCTATACCCCTGGAAGGTAATTAGTCTCGAGCATATTACGTTAACACAAATACTGACAGATCCTCTCCTACTACGTGAATTCATGATGAGAAGGCTAATTACATAATTAGCTAGAGTGGTCAGTTAATTGTCACATGGACAATTAATTGCTCCCGAGATGTATCTCACTCAAGCTCAACACTGTTCTCTCTTAACAGCCCTCACTCACTCCACAATACTAAGTGTGCACCCCTTATCCAATTAATTACCCCTTACTTAATTAACTCACTGAATCCTTAAGTCCTCAACACAACTTAAAGAAACAAAGTAACCCCAGCATTACATATGTCACCCTACAATGGCGTGCAACATCATAAAAGCACTGCCCACATATGGTTGCGGCTACTGCAACACGCTAATTACTGTGCCCACACAATAATGACACACGGTTGTGCAACACACAAAAGTATACTAATATTACTGCCCCCCTCTTTTTCTTGCACCCGATTGCAAAGGACTACTGTGAACACACACATACCTCAGCAAGGCAATTAACCCATCAATTGCCTGCTCTCATTAAGTACTGTGAATTCCCCTGAATAATCCGAGAGGTCCCTTAAACCCCTCAACACAGTTCCTGGGGCAATAATATTGTATAAACTGAAACAATACTGCACAAACCTGCAACACAATGATGCCGTCAGCATACCCCACATGCTAATGACATCATTAGGCAATCAGTCAGCAATCACATCTACTGACTCACCACACAACACAGTACATAAAGCATGCAAATGAACACATAGAAATGGCATTCACATAATCAATGAAAATTATATCACCAAGTAATTGTACTTAACTACCTCTAATGATTATAATTTTACGGTACTCTATGGCATTAATCCAGTCTGAACGATTATATAGAATCGACAGGCTGGATCACTTATATGGTAAATCTCTTCACTGACTGGTTACATACTCTAGTCAGTCTACTATATATACATTGATACTACAGTGTGGTCCCGTGTATAATATCCATCTCCAGGTACCGCCCTATCAAACACCTGGATCCTACTGACAGCTGTCACTCAGCTGCTTCTCTAGCCTGGCGAGGCTCTGAGACAACTCTTACCGTGAATTTCCACCGGTATGCATCACACTGTAATAGTACTCATTTCTACTGCCCTCTTTCCCTTATTTTTTTTTCCTCATTTCCCAAGTCACTACCACACTAGCTGACAACACTTAGCTTGCTTGCTTCTCATGCGTCGACAAGATGTGGCCCTAGGCTGTCCTGGGAAAGTGGCCAAGGCATGTGGCCACCGCGTGGCCCACAGCGCCCCTCCCGAGCTGAGAGGGGGGGTGGGGTTTGGCCGGCGCGCGGGCAGGTGGGTGGGGTGGCTGGCGCGCGGGCAGGCGGGTGGGGTGGCCGGCGCGCGGGCGGGGTGGCCGGGCCATGTGGCTGGACCATGCGGCGGGTGGCCGGGGTGGCCCCCCGGGCATACACACCTGGTTGAGGAATCACCCACAACTCCAGCAGACTAGAGCCTGCCTTGCTCTACACTGGGGTGACAATGTCCGGCGGCGTCCCCACACTGACGCAGCTGTTACGTACTCCTAGCAGAATACGTATATAAATTTGAAATAGCATTTTTGTTTCCATTATATTATTGCCTGTATATGTACACACATTGTGTTTTAGTAAATTATCGTGTGGTGTGGCAGCGTCAGTGGACAGGAGCGCGGTTGCCTTTGCACACGTCTATTACCTGATTGATACGGGAAAGCTGGACCTGTTCAGTTTGAGAGTTCCAGATGTCACTTTTATTTAATTAGGAAATTGTTTATATACTGTAATTAAACAGGTGGCATTATACTTATATATTTTGTAAGTAACTATTATCTGTAATTTGCATTCCTGTGTGTTTTGAGAACAAGTGGTTGTTCAATTAGTTTTAAATACTAAAAAGTCCTTTGTTTCCATCCCTCATCCTGGGATGAGGCAGACGGGAGGTGAGAATGTGGGTGGCGCCAGAGCGAGAGTTCAGTAGCTGATACGGGACCAGGAGAGTAACATGTGGGAGATAAGTCCTTACATTCATTTTGTGCCATATTTTATTTGTTATATTTAGTGATATGACAATACTTTCATTGTTGTATAAGTTAACTTAACCATCTGTGTTTTTATATTATACTGTCTTGAATATATATCTATATAATATTTTGTATCTATTCTTCAGTCCTAAAGGAAGAGTTTTATTTATGTGCTCATTACTTATCAAGGGGTTATACTGGTGACGCGCTTTAGAGAGCAGCAGTGGTATCCCTAGACTTAATTAAAGCTTGGCTGCTGTAGGGTCACGAGCCGTAACGAACGATAGGTAACAAAGAGTTATGGGGGCCTGTCCGGGAGATATTGTTCCCACTTAACCTTAATTATGCTAATCTAACCTTGCCTTCCTAGGTACCATTGTGCCAAGTGTCTGTGTGTTTCTTAAGAACTATTCCATGTGCCAAGCAAGCTTTCCTGTGTGTCAAGTAACAACGTTTCACGATTTTGAGGTAAGTCATCCTATATATTTTGTTTGTGCAGTGAGGCCAAGCGAATTTTCAGTGTGGTGACAATTTTACAGTGAAGTGTAGTGCAGTGCCATTGTTTTTAATTATTGTTGTGAATCAAGTGCCAAGTGTTAGTAACGATGGAGGAGAAAGTTGCAGCGTTGGTGGCTCACCCAGACTTTGAAGGGATTAAGAGCCTTAAAAAGACTGAGTTAATACAAATGGCAAATCAGTTGGATTTGACCGCCAACAATAGAATGGTTAAAGCCCAAATATTGAAAGTCATTGTGACGCATTTTGTTGAGAATGGAGAGTTAGATGAAGAATTTCTAGAAGAGTTAAGAGAGGAGTCGAGTGATCAGATGACGTTAAAGCATCTTGAGTTAGAAGCTCGCCAATTAGAGCTTGAAGCTCAAAAGGAACAGAAACAATTAGAGTTTGAAGCTCAAAAAGAACAGAAAATATTAGAGGCTGAAGCTCGTCAAAGAGAGATTGAAGCTCGTCAAAGAGAGATTGAAGCTCAACAGCAACAGCAAATATTAGAGGCTGAAGCTCAGCAGAGGGAGCTTGAGACTAGACGTTTAGAAATTGAGGCACAGTTGCAAATAGAAGCCACAAAAAGGCAACAATTAGAGATTCAACAACAAATGGCTGACACTAACTTCAGGCTTGAAACACAGCGTATGGCAGCTGGGCATGGAAATACTAGTAATGTTTCAATAAATAGTGATAATAATCCCATCAGGACGCATAGGTATATGGAGTTACCAAAGTTCAATGAGGAGGATCCTGAGGTTTTCTTTGCACATTTTTATAAAATTGCCATCAGTATGAACTGGCCAAGGGATCAGTGGGTAGCCATTATGCAGTCTCAATTTAAGGGGCGCAGTCAGGAGGTTTTTACATCCCTACCTGACGCTCATAGTTTTGATTATGAATTTGTAAAGAAAAGCATCTTAAATGCCTACCAGTTAAATCCAGAGGCACACAGGCAAAAGTTTAGGAATTTAAGGAGGATAAGGGATCAGACAATAGCAGATTTTACTCGTCAGAAGACGAATTTTTGTAACAGATGGTTAAAGTCACTTTCAGTCACTGATTTTGATGCTTTAAAGAATCTTCTTATAATGGAAGAAGTATTGTCATGTCTCCCAGACCAGTTGGCTACTTTTATGGCAGAACAAAAGAATGTAACAGACATTTATGAGCTGTCAAAGCTCGCGGATGAGCATGAGTTGTTGACTAAGGCCCAGTTTACGGCCACTTCACCTAAGTCTAGTCGTAGAGTAAATTATAATGCTCACCGAACTCCTTATCAGAATCCATCCAGTCCTAGTACTCCAGTTACTCCCATGAGCTCTTCTCTTACAAAACCTAACCCTGCTACTTCATTGTCAGGAATGTCAAATAATAATAAGGTTATTTCTAAACCTACAGTTGGTTCTACCAGTGTGTCCACTGTAAGGTCCTGTTCCCATTGTAAGAGAAAAGGCCATGGAATTCATTCATGTTTTATATTGCACCCTGAGTTACGACCAACTGGTCTCATTTATTGCAGAGGTGTGCAAAATAAACTTACTAATAAACATGTAACTGTAAACCCCAATTGGGTGAAACAGTATTCACCATATATGTCTTCAGGTGAAGTTTTGTGTATTAATGGGAAGTGGAAGCCAGTGGTTATTCTTCGTGATACAGGTGCTTCCCAAACCATAATTTCATCCAGTATTCTTTCTGATGTTGAAAAGAGAGATACTGGAAAGTTTGTTGTTCTTCAGAGTGTTGCAGGATGTAAAACTGTACCTCTAATAGACATTAATTTCAGATCCACCATTACACCAAGTTTATGCACTGTGGGTGTTAGTACACAGTTGCCCATCCCAGGTGTGGATGTTATATTGGGTAATGATGTGGCCATAAATCATGTTGTGGGTGAGATTGATCCCCGTTTGTGTAAACAGCCAGTTGCAGACCATGTTTATTCTGCCTGTGCTGAAGTTAGTTCTATGAATGACCAACCTGTTGTAGAAGATGGTTTTGTCCATTCTACCTGTGCTGATGTCAGTACTAATATAAATCCAGTTGTCAGTTCTGATGTTGTTACTCAAGCATTTGTTCCAGTAACCAGTACCCCTTCAGTGGAGAAGTGGGATGTGGTTGTTCCAGATTCCTGTGTGGCCGATTTAGTTGTTGAGAGTAAGCCTGATACTATGACTCTGCTTTATTCCAATAAATTGGGAAAGGATGTCCATGTACCATTGTCTTGCCCGTTCACTACGAACGTTGTGCCAGGAGTTGAGAGAAACTTAAAAGCCACGACTCTGTATTCCAGCCAAGTGAATGGTTTAGGACAAGATGTCGGGTTGGCAGAAGTATTCCCGCTCACTCCAAGTTTAGAATCAGTTGTCGAGAGTAAGTCTGTTGTAGAGGCCCCGCCTCACCCTAGTCAAGGTGATATAATAGGGGAGGAGGTCAAACTACCTGTTACTTGCCCGCTCGTTTCAGATTCCCTTCATTTAGGTGCTTTGAGTAGAACTGACCCTAAGATTTCAGAGAGAAGCAAGGAGACAGTCTGTACTGTAGATCCAGTTTTGGAGAGTGTGGGAAAGCAGCCAGAGGATCAGCTTCTGTTGAGTAGATGGAGACCCATTGAGCCTCCCTCTTCAGTTGTCTGTGAGGATGTGACCCAGCTTGGTAGTGATATTATTGATTGTGAGCAGACAGTACTCCAAGCAGCTCCAGAAGTCATGGGAGGAAATTTTGGTAAAATCATTAAGAGTGGTAAAGTAGCATTTGGATCTAAGTTGCAGAGTTGTGATTCTTATTCTATGTGGAGTAAGTATTTCTCATTGGGTACATTGAGTCAGAGTGTGTGTAGGATGTTGAAATCTACTTTTATTCTGCAGGAGCCATTTTCTTGTGAAGTAATGGACTGTGGGACATCTTTGTCAAGCCTTGTGGTTGAGCAGAGAGAGTTTACTCAAGTAGGTTGTGCATCCAGTTCTGAGGAAGTGGTGAGTTATGCTAGAGCAGTGTCTCTATATTCAGATCCAGTTAATTTTGATACACGAGTGATAAAAGTGTATGTTCCACTTAAGTGTGGTGTTGACTTTCAGAGTCATATTGGAGTTGACTTTCAGAGTCATATTGTGGGTGAAGGATTAAATCATACTGGGGAGCAGATGTTTGAGGCTCCAGGTGTGTATTTCAAGTTGGAGGATAAGGTTATCCTACCTAGTGTTAATCATTGTGAAGGGTTTCAGATTGTCCTTGGGCGTTTCCCAGGTAATCTGCTGTTCATCTTCAAGATGTTAAGACCCTTAAACCTCTTGGTTGATTGGTTGTTATCAGACGTAAATCACTTGGGAAGTGATGGTGAGGGTTGTAAAGTTTTCGGCATGTTTTATTTAGTCTTTTGGAAGACTAGACGGTTGATGAAAGTGTGTGTTGTGTTCAAGTTCACCATCAGGAGGTGTGAACTTGTCTTGAGAGTTATGATTGAGATATGGTGCCTAGGCATATGCCTGTTTTCTTTCACTGATCGTTATGACAGAGTTATGAGGCAATTGATTTCTGTGTTCCTTATGGATCATCTGAGTCAGTTCGATCAGGTAGTCTTTGCACTTATCTTGGGTTGTATTTCTTGGTTTGAAGGTCAAAGGTTTGATAAGTCGGTGTCTTGTGTTTCGGAAGGTTCTATGAATGGGAAAGTTTTATGCATAATTGTGAGGTTTAATGCTAATTTCTCTAATTTTAGTATCCATTGGGCGAGAGTATGTGTTCCACAGAGGATCAAGAGTGATGAAGAGCAGATGTCTGTGTCAGAGCATACCCAGGAGAAGTCCCAAATCTACTCAACATCCAGTCAGCTTCAATTTAGCAGTTCAGCTCCAGAAAAAGGGAGTAATGGAAAATGGAGTCTGTCTTGGAAAAATTCACCATGTGGAAAAGGGATCACATGGAAATACGGAACTGATCTTAGAGAAAGAGTAGAAACAAATGAAAAGCTAATTTGCCGTGATAACTGTGTGAAAGCAGCTACCTTTATTGACAATTCTATTCATGCTAATGATGATAATGTTGTAGATAGGAGTGTGAAATATGATCTGAAACAAAGTGAAATAAATGAGATAGTACCTTGGAGAGATAAATTTGCATACTCCAGTGACACATATGTAGAACATAGTCATAAGACTGAAATTTCTGAGTTTCCTGTAAGACTATATTTGGAGTATTTTCATTTTTGTCCAGAAATGTGTTCTAAGTACTTTTACATGTTTGGTGTAATTAATACCATAAATCTCAAGTGTCATACATTTTACTTTGAAAAAATGCCATTGATCTTCAATCTATTGCATTTTTTTTCTTGGAGGTGGAAGTGTTACGTACTCCTAGCAGAATACGTATATAAATTTGAAATAGCATTTTTGTTTCCATTATATTATTGCCTGTATATGTACACACATTGTGTTTTAGTAAATTATCGTGTGGTGTGGCAGCGTCAGTGGACAGGAGCGCGGTTGCCTTTGCACACGTCTATTACATGATTGATACGGGAAAGCTGGACCTGTTCAGTTTGAGAGTTCCAGATGTCACTTTTATTTAGTTAGGAAATTGTTTATATACTGTAATTAAACAGGTGGCATTATACTTATATATTTTGTAAGTAACTATTATCTGTAATTTGCATTCCTGTGTGTTTTGAGAACAAGTAGTTGTTCAATTAGTTTTAAATACTAAAAAGTCCTTAGTTTCCATCCCTCATCCTGGGATGAGGCAGACGGGAGGTGAGAATGTGGGTGGCGCCAGAGCGAGAGCTCAGTAGCTGATACGGGACCAGGAGAGTAACATGTGGGAGATAAGTCCTTACATTCATTTTGTGCCATATTTTATTTGTTATATTTAGTGATATGACAATACTTTCGTTGTTGTATAAGTTAACTTAACCATCTGTGTTTTTATATTATACTGTCTTGAATATATATCTATATAATATTTTGTATCTATTCTTCAGTCCTAAAGGAAGAGTTTTATTTATATGCTCATTACTTATCAAGGGGTTATACTGGTGACACGCTTTAGAGAGCAGCAGTGGTATCCCTAGACTTAATTAAAGCTTGGCTGCTGTAGGGTCACGAGCCGTAACGAACGATAGGTAACAGCAGCCTGGCGGAATGCAAAGTCCAACATGGGCCTGTAATATCACACTCACTTACACTGCCCAACACCAATTGTCCATTGCCACTAGACAGGATACTCGACCCACCTGTTACACCATGAGGCTCTGCCAGCTGCCCCCTGGGTGAACACAGTCAACTGTCTCTCTAGTTTTTTACTGTTCCTTCTGTAAATCCATGGCCCCAATTCACCTAATTGGGCCTTGACACAACCCCTGATGGCAGGAGTGCCATATTCGATGAGTAATTTGGACGACAGAAGCGATTAACGGGGGTGGAGGGGGAAAACTCCCCCCCTCCAATCAGACACGTCCTAATCCACCTGCTACCCTGCTAAGACTGACGATTTCCCACGCTAGGGAAACTCAAAATGCCCCTACCTTCTCCCTACTTTGTCTTGACCAATCAGCCTGGAGCCGGTACGGCTCCCTCGTGCCGCATCCAACCATAGCTCTTCGCGCCAAAACTAGGCTTGGAGCACACATGCCTAAACAAATCAGGCTCACTCACCCTCGAGCGTCCTGTGACGTTACAAGGAGGGGGAGGCCTAAGGAGAGTGGTGGGATGTCTCCCATGTGGGGGGGGGGGGGAAAGGCAACGTTCACTCCACTCTTCCCCCACCTCTAACAGTTTTAGTCAAGTACTTCCTCGTCCTATTTCACAGAAACAGGAAAATCTCTGTAATTCTCTCTACAAAGCAATCACAGACTTCTAACTACTCACAAATGATAGTCCATAACATAAGCTTTCATTCAACACCCCACAAGTATATGTTATTTTGAAAGCTTCAGTTTCTAGTGTGACTAGCCTAATCTAGAAACTAGGAAAACTAGCTGAGGGATCTAGATCCCTCACACAACCTCCCACTAAAGAATATATTTTCCTGCAAGGAAAATACATTCAAAACACCAGCTAGTTTTTCTGCACACACCTGCCCAACAGGTGTACTAGCTAAACAAGTGTGGAGTGTGAAATTCTGTTTCCTATACATCCCTGTCCTGAGGGGTCTCTGTGCACTACCACCGGATCACCCTAGTGGTGCTGCCCGACCTTGGAGTGGCACATGTTTGGCTCCAGCTCTGGTCCTGGCCGGTTCAACACCTCGCAACCATTTCCATCACTGAACCTCCCATTTCCATCCTCGGTCTGTGTCATACTGGACACATGAGCAACACATTGGTGTGGCCTTACCGGTGAAGCACTTCTACACTCCCCTCAGCCTACAAAGGACTTACTGTCAGTCCTCCACCTGACCTAGCAACAAGTTGACAGGATCACTCTCACTGTCCAACTGCCCAACACCAGCCCTTGCTTCTCCTAGGTCTCGCTACTCTAACAAAGACTCAAGCAAAACTTTTGACATCTGTCAAACTCTCTTGTCTATTTCTCCCCTGGACCTAACTTGGAATGTGATCAGCATTCCCTCTGCAGATCTACTATAACCCTTTACCAAGGCAATCCTTAAAGAACAAAATCATTATGCTGCTGGGGATCTGAACCATGGAAAATCACCAGCCCAAAATGACCTTTGCCATCTTGCATTGGCAGCCTTTCTTCAAAAGGCGATCGATGTATGCATCCATCGAATCGTCTTTCTCAGAACTGCCAAGCTAGGCATCTTTATCTTCATACCTTGTCACCGGGTTAAGTGCACTAGGGTGGGTTTGGCTTCCCTTCCCTGTGTGAGATTGCCTCCTTGCAATCTGCACTTGAGCCAGCACTGACTTTCTGCGCTCTCACCTTCAGGCTCGAACTCGGCCTTGCTGTCACCTCTGCAAACGGGAGCCTCTGCTCAACCTCTCTAGTGACTACCCTGAATTCTTCCTGGGGTTGTACCGTCCCCACTATGGCAAGAAATTCCATCACCTGTCTAACTACAGATGAATTACTCCCTTTTCTAAAGAAGTCTACTCGGATCCTACTCTGGTGGCGCGACCTCCCACTAAGATCCTACTGTGTAATAACAACTACACTCCTATGACACCCTTGACAACTACAGTGTCGCCCAATAAGACCTCTCACTCTTGAGGTCACTTCTAGAAGCTTCTTCTACCCTCAGGTAGGTGGTGTCTTGCACCTCAGGCAGATCCTGAGTGCACTCTTGCAACCACTGTTGCTCGCTGGCTTGGTGTCCACGACACCTGCTGCTGAGCTGACACCCCTCATCAATGAGTGTGTCAATGTCCACAAGCTAGCAGCCACAAAAAGCCAGACAGATTTCCCCATATCTACCATGAAATACCTCTTTCATACAGTGTGTGTGTACCTAAGTGTGACAACCGTGCACAAAACATACCTCCAACAATACTGTTCCACAATATTCTGCAACGATATCTTATGTTACTTTAGAAATCAATAAGACTGCACTTCATGGGCTCGAACCCAAGTTGCATAGCCCCACGTTGGGCGCCAGTTGTGAGATTTTTCTCTACGCCTACCTCCCTTAGCAGGTGGACTACAAGTTTAAAATCTGCTCACGGCAGTTAAGCATGAGTCCAGTAGAAAAAGGGAAAGCGGGAGCAAACCGCCAGGCCTCCACCACCAAGGGTGAAAACTTGTCCACAATAGGACGCTGGCTCCTCCTAGTTAAACAGGACGTTAAAACTAATAAAGGGTAACCGACGGGTTCTCACAATCAAATATTTATATTTGATGTGGCGCTATGAATGGGAATTCGAATTCCCAAGAACAGCCGCCTTATCAAGATCACATCAACATTTAATAATATGCAGAAATATGGTGGAATAATATGGTTGAAGGGTTGACATCAAAGACCGTTTTCTATAACATAACAATTTATTAATAACAAGAGACTAACTACTACATTACCGAGTTTACGTTACGTTAATGTCAATCCAGTGGCACGATAACAAACAGCTAAATAGCAACCCTTGCTGTGTGTCAGGGGACATATTTTCCCTACTCTCTCGTGCACTGAATTAAGTACGAAATTGCATAGTGCACCAGTGATGTGCACCGTGATTCAACTTTCTGTATATAACTTTTCCACAGTCGTGTTGGGTGTCGTTGGACAGCCCAGGACATTTGCTAGCCATTGATGTCATTCTGATCGCTGTATCAGGTCTGTGAAGGAAATTACAGGAGGGAGTTTATTTCAGGGAAATTTTGTACAAGTCAAGTGTAGAGAGGGAGGTATGGGGGGTTAACGGCCGTAGACCACCCCCCCCTATCACGTGTCCACCTCGTGTGAGAGGGGGTAGCGTCATGGGGCAGGTGCGGCATTGGCTAAGGCTCTTGGGCCTCAGAAATGCTGAACCGTGATTGGCCAAGACGCTGAGGGGTACCGCATGGTACCCCAGGCATAGTGTTGGCGGGAAAAGATATTCTTACCTAGGACGTTGCTTGGGGTGGACGACATTTCCCGTGCTAGGCCAAGCATCGGGAAATACTGCCGGGAAATACTGCCTGCAACGTTACTCAAGTCACCCCATTCATCTTGCTATCTTTCCGTGTGCCGTGCGTAAGAATCCGGTAATCGGAAAGGGGCTTGTATCGAACCGTGTGAACTTGTCATCTAGCCGCGTAATTGTGGGACGCCATCTTAGAGGAACTGGACTGAGTGAGGCGTTAATTATCGGGCTACAAAAGCGACATCCGCCGTCTATCGTATCTGTGCTTGAAGATACTGCTGTGAGACATGCTAGAGAGGGTTTCAGTGTTATGAGAGAAACCTTAAAGTTCTAATTAAGAGGAACAATGAAGGACTCCGTCTCGAGTCTCGTGTACCGTGTAACACCGTGTACCGTCGTATCCTGGGGTACCGTTTCAAGTGGAAGGGCGTGGTACCGCATCCCTGCTGTTGTGCGCTCACCCTGGCCTGCTAAGCCTGTGTGTCGCGCCATCCTGGTCTCTGTGTGTGGAGCTAACCCCGTGGTCTAGGACCCTGTGCTCCACCTGACCACGTGTAGGAAGTGAGGACGCCTACGTCATCATCCAGCAGCAGCAGTGGGAGTGTGATTGACGTGTATGTGTGAGTGCGAGAAGGTTGCGGGCCCGCATTATTGATGTAAGTACACTGTTTCCGTTTGGGTAATAAAACTCTGAAGCTGGGTTCGCCCCCAGTGTTCCGTCTGTCCTTTGTCCCTGTGACCACCTGGGGAGGTGAATGGGAATTGGAGACGTGTGAGTCTACCCTGTTGCCGTAAGCAAGTTGAGGTTGGGCCCAACTGTGATTTTTGACGTGTATGAAGACACCTAGTAACACATTCAGAGGTAGAGTAAAGTGCGTTATTTGCTTCTATTTTTTTTCTATGTGCAGAGTATGTATTCCTGTAATTTGATTCCCTTTTTCAGCAGTGAAAAGTGGTAACAGGCAGATTTCCCTTGGTTATATATTTTACTGTTGTGTTGTGGTAAAGTGGGAATTATTGGTGGATAATTTACTGGGGGAAGTCATTTACAAGTTTTGCCGTGAGTGGCAAGGATGTACTGTGTTGTACTGTGATGTACTGTGTTGTACCATGTGTAAACCGTAGACAAGTTTGACCTTGGTGGAAGGCGTTGTGTACTGTGAAGGATTCCGTGAGACATAAAGTCAGTTAACGTCACCGGGGGTCACGATTTACTTAACGAGGTCACTTGTTCGTTGAACATTGTTGTGATTAACATAGGGACGTGTAAAGGCAACAGTCACAGTGAAGTTCACGCAGTGGAGGAATTGTCAAGTGAAGACTAACGTAGTGTTAACGATTTAACGAGCTGCCGTTAATTGAGTGATTAACGTAAGGGGTTGACGGTCTGTTATGATCGGAGTCAATTACGCTGTAATTAAGCTGCTGGAATTCGTTGGACTGATCAGGTCTGTCTGCGGACAGTGATTAAGCACTCATAGCTAATTAAAGATAATTAGTAACCGCCACTTAGTGAATTCACCAGGTGTTGATGTTGTTGTTTACATGGTGTGTTGTAACATTGTGTGGTACAGTAGTCTACCCTCGTTAAGGTAATCTTGTCATAAGACCGGAAGTGAACTGTCAGCTGAGAGACAGTAGGCTTTATTAATACTCGTCTGAATTAATAGGCTGTTGTATTCAGTAATTAATTGGGAATTACTCACCGAATGCTTGACTTTCAAGTTGATGTAATTAATTGATTTACGAGTTATTGCTGCCATTTAAGTGTCGTTGAGACACGTGTGTGTTAACGTAATTGTTTAAATTCAATTAGAGTAACTTTTGTTTTGATTGTCCTGAGAGACAAGTATTAACGTAAGATTTTTTATAAGGGGTTATCATTCTTGGATTAACCGCCTTGTTACTTGGTACCTCGTTGAGGGCAGCGAGCGCCAGTCAAGTCTTTGTGATTATAGTATTGGTCACCGTGAAGCCGTGACAATATTGATTGCAAGCTTGCGTCACCAGTGGGCACCACTGTGTTCAGTTAGTGTCATTAGTCAGTCAGCGACGACGGGATAAGGAGACCGTGGGTCCATCAGGCTGTTGATTAGCTGTTCTTTAATGTGCCACTGGAGTGACAGTAAAGTGACGTAAATTTAATGTGTAGTAGTTTTAGTTTTGTTTTGTGAATAAATTGTTTTGTTATAGAAAACGGTCGTTTACGTCAAACCTTCCAATATTACTGCCCCACATTTCATGTTCTGCAACGCTTTGCCTGCTTATGTTCATATTAAGTCTGTATCTAAAGCTCGAGTCCATTGCATAGCACCACACTTCTATAAATAAGAAGTGAGAATCCGTCGGCTACACTTTATTAGTTGTCAAACTAGGAGGAGCCAGCGACCTAAGTGACAGGTGTTACCCGAGTGGTTTCGCCTGGCGGTTTGCTCCCGCGGTCCTATGATCTTAGGCTTTAAGATTAAATATCTGCCACTGGCAGCTCTTGCTGTTTAAGGTCTGCCTCTCTTGCGAGGTAGTTACGATTAACGTAACATCAATAGGACTTAATTCTTTAGATAACCTGTCAAAGAAAAAATCTCACACTGTGAGGCTGCATACTGAACTAACCTGAACACAGGTGTGCCCACTGATGACGCAATATTGCAAAACAAAGAAAAATATCACAGACTAAGTTACACCACAGCGAATGGTTACGTTATTGTACATCAAGTGGCATTTGCAACACAGCTATTCAACAGCCCATCGAGAAGTGACAGCAGGCTCCCTTTTGCTGACACTTCAGGCTGACAACATGAACTAACTGAACAAATGAAGGATATCCACTGAAGACAAAGACACAAGCAGGCAATCAATAGTGTCTCGGTTTCCCTGACAGCTACTATAATCACAAACTTAGGGGTCCTCCCGCCCCCCAGGAGAGACCCACGTAACTAGGAGGGTAGTCCAACAGTGACCCCCCCCCATTCACAACCCAGTGTGAACACTCTTTGCAACTCCCTACACAAAGTTGCACTGTTGTAAACAGTAACAAAGACAGGCAAGGCGGGATTCTGGGACACAGCTCCACAGATCCCTAGATGACTCTACTCTCGTCTCCAGACGACAACCAAAAGAAATTGCCTTAAGTGATTAATTACGTTAATTGACTGATCGCAGCAGTCAGCAACAAAGTACTACGGTAATCACAAACAATTGTCTCCCACTAGACAACAACATGATGATACTCTACGTTAATCATTAACACTTGTCTCTCTCTTGTTAACAATAACTCAACATATTACACCACACTTGACTCCTTGCAAGTATTCAGTGAGTAATTCTCAATTAAGGTCAAACGGACCACTAATTACATCCCCATTGAGTTACGTTAACTAAGCCTACCCTAACTTGGTAGCTTCTCAACAGTCTGTGTCAAAAAATTACTAGTGAGTGTTAATTACCCTAATTAATTCCCTAATTACTTCTGAGCAATTAATTAACTGTCACCAGGACCGATAATTAATCATCCAGAAATATGTCTCACTCCGCACTGCCTAAGCAGGTCTCATCAAACACTGTGAATTCACGGGAAAGGAGTCAATTACCCTAATTAACAAGATGTGCCACTAATCCACTGTCCTCAGACAGGATATGATTAATACAACGATTTATGCTAGCTCCATGACCTCCCTTTACCGAGTCATCAGAGCTTTCTAATGTTAATTACTCCACTAATTAACCTGAGAAACTAATTGCTATATCCCTGAAAGGTAATTAGTCTCGAGCATATTACGTTAACACAAATACTGACAGACTCTGACAGATCCTCTGCCACTACGTGAATTCATGATGAGAAGGCTAATTACATAATTAGCTAGAGTGGTCAATTAATTGTCACATGGACAATTAATTGCTCCCGAGACGTATCTCACTCAAGCTCAACACTGTTCTCTCTTAACAGCCCTCACTCACTCCACAATACTAAGTGTGCACCCCTTATCCAGTTAATTACCCCTTACTTAATTAACTCACTGAATCCTTAAGTCCTCAACACAACTTAAAGAAACAAAGTAACCCCAGCGTTACATAGGTCACACTACAATGGCGTGCAACATCATAAAAGCACTGCCCACATATGGTTGCAGCTACTGCAACACGCTAATAACTGAGCCCACACAATTATGACACACGGTTGTGCAACACACAAAAGTATACTAATATTACTGCCCCCCTCTTTTTCTTGCACCCGATTGCAAAGGACTACTGTGAACACACACATACCTCAGCAAGGCAATTAACCCATCAATTGCCTGCTCTCATTAAGTACTGTGAATTCCCCTGAATAATCCGAGAGGTCCCTTAAAACCCTCAACACAGTTGCTGGGGCAATAATATTGTATAAACTGAAACAATACTGCACAAACCTGCAACAAAATGATGCCGTCAGCATACCCCACATGCTAATGACATCATTAGGCAATCAGTCAGCAATCACATCTACTGACTCACCACACAACACAGTACATAAAGCATGCAAATGAACACATAGAAATGGCATTCACATAATCAATGAAAATTATATCACCAAGTAATTGTACTTAACTACCTCTAATGATTATAATTTTACGGTACTCTATGGCATTAATCCAGTCTGAACGATTATATAGAATCGACAGGCTGGATCACTTATATGGTAAATCTCTACACTGACCGGTTACATACTCTAGTCAGTCTACTATATATACATTGATACTACAGTGTGGTCCCGTGTATAATATCCATCTCCAGGTACCGCCCTATCAAACACCTGGATCCTACTGACAGCTGTCACTCAGCTGCATCTCTAGCCTGGCGAGGCTCTGAGACAACTCTTACCGTGAATTTCCACCGGTATGCATCACACTGTAATAGTACTCATTTCTACTGCCCTCTTTCCCTTATTTTTTTTTCCTCATTTCCCAAGTCACTACCACACTAGCTGACAACACTTAGCTTGCTTGCTCCTCATGCGTTGACAAGATGTGGCCCTAGGCTGTCCCGGGAAAGTGGCCAAGGCATGTGGCCACCGCGTGGCCCACAGCGCCCCTCCCGAGCTGAGAGGGGGGGTGGGGTTTGGCCGGCGCGCAGGAAGGCGGGTGAGGTGGCCGGCGCGCGTGCAGGCGGGTAGGGTGGCTGGGCCATGTGGCTGGGCCATGTGGCCTGGCCATGAGGCCGGACCATGCGGCAGGTGGCCGGGGTGGCCCCCCAGGCATACACACCTGGTTGAGGAATCACCCACAACTCCAGCAGACTAGAGCGTGCCTTGCTCTACACTGGGGTGACAATGGCCGGCGGCGTCCCCACACTGACGCAGCCTGGCGGAATGCAAAGTCCAACATGGGCCTGTAATATCACACTCACTTACACTGCCCAACACCAATTGTCCATTGCCAATAGACAGGATACTCGACCCACCTGTTACACCATGAGGCTCTGCCAGCTGCCCCCTGGGTGAACACAGTAAACTTTCTCTTTAGCTTTTTACTGTTCCTTCCGTAAATCCTTGGCCCCAATTCACCTAATTGGGCCTTTACACAACCCCTGATGGCAGGAGTGCCATATTCGATGAGTAATTTGGACGACAGAAGCGATTAACGGGGGTGGAGGGGGAAAACTCCCCCCCTCCAATCAGACACGTCCTAATCCACCTGCTACCCTGCTCAGACTGACGATTTCCCGCGCTAGGGAAACTCAAAATGCCCCTACCTTCTCCCTACTTTGTCTTGACCAATCAGCCTGGAGCCGGCACGGCTCCCTCGTGCCGCATCCAACCATAGCTCTTCGCGCCAAAACTAGGCTTGGAGCACACATGCCTAAACAAATCAGGCTCACTCACCCTCGAGCGTCCTGTGACGTCACAAGGAGGGGGAGGCCTAAGGAGAGTAGTGTAATGTCTCCCATGTGGGGGGGGGGGGGGGGAAAGGCAACGTTCACTCCACTCTTCCCCCACCTCTAACAGTTTTAGTCAAGTTCTTCCTCATCCTATTTCACAGAAACAGGAAAATCTCTGTAATTCTCTT
Source organism: Procambarus clarkii (assembly GCF_040958095.1). Taxonomy (NCBI): domain Eukaryota; kingdom Metazoa; phylum Arthropoda; class Malacostraca; order Decapoda; family Cambaridae; genus Procambarus; species Procambarus clarkii. The sequence goes on from NC_091173.1 coordinate 41,609,528, forward strand.
TACAGAGCAATCACAAACTTCTAACTACTCACAAATGATAGTCCATAACATAAACTTTCATTCAACACCCCACAAGTATATGTTATTTTGAAAGCTTCAGTTTCTAGAGTGACTAGCCTAATCTAGAAACTAGGAAAACTAGCTGAGGGATCTAGATCCCTCACACATGGGTACTGAAAGAGTGTGCAGGGGCACTTTGCTTGCCACTCTCCATAGTGTATAGTAGGTCACTGGAGACGGGAGACCTACCAGGAATTTGGAAGACGGCGAATGTGGTCCCAATATACAAAAAGGGCGACAGGCAAGAGGCACTGAACTACAGGCCAGTGTCCTTAACTTGTATACCATGCAAGGTGACAGAGAAGATCGTGAGAAAAAACCTGGTAGCACATCTGGAGAGAAGGGACTTCGTGACAAATCGACAACATGGGTTCAGGGAGGGTAAATCTTGCCTGACTGGCTTAATAGAATTCTATGACCAGGTAACACAGATTAAGCAAGAAAGAGAGGGCTTGGCGGACTGCATTTTCTTGGATTGTCGGAAAGCCTTTGACACAGTACCGCATAAGAGGCTGGTACATAAGCTGGAGAGACAGGCAGGTGTAACTGGTAAGGTGCTCCAGTGGATAAGGGAGTACCTAAGCAATAGGAAGCAGAAAGTTACGGCGAGGGGTGAGACCTCTTCACCTGTGGGACTCCACTGATGAAGTCATCAGTGGAGTCCCACAGGGTTCTGTACTCAGTCCTATCTTGTTACTGATATATGTAAATGATCTCCCGGAGGGTATAGATTCATTTCTCTCAATGTTTGCGGACGATGCCAAAATTATGAGAAGGATTAAGACAGAAGAGGACTGTTTGAGGCTTCAATAAGACCTAGACAAACTGCAGGAATGGTCGAACAAGTGGTTATTAGAGTTTAACCCAACCAAATGTAATATAATGAAGATAGGTGCAGGGAGCAGGAGGCCAAATACAAGGTATTATCGGGGAGATGAAATTCTTCAGGAGTCAGAGAAAGAAAAAGACTTGGGAGATGATATCACGCCAGACCTGTCTCCTGCAGCACATATCAAGAGGATAACATCAGCGGCATATGCCAGGCTGGCCAACATACGAACGGCATTCAGAAATTTGTGTAAAGAATCATTCAAAACTTTGTATACCACATATGTCAGGCCAATCCTGGAGTACGCAGCCCCAGCATGGAGTCCATATCTAGATAAGGATATGACTAAACTGGAAAAGGTTCAAAGATTTGCCACCAGACTAGTACCCGAGCTGAGAGGTATGAGCTACGAGGAGAGACTACGGGAATTAAACCTCACTTTGCTGGAAGACAGAAGAGTTAGGGGGGACATGATCACCACATTCAAGATTCTCAAGGGAATTGATAGGGTAGATAAAGACAGGCTATTTAACACAAGGGGCACACTCACAAGGGGACACAGGTGGAAACTGAACGCCCAAATGAGCCACAGAGATATTAGAAAGAACTTTTTTAGTGTCAGAGTGGTTGACAAATGGAATGCATTAGGAAGTGATGTAGCGGAGGCTGACTCCATACACAGTTTCAAGTGTAGATATAATAGAGCCCAATAGGCTCAGGAATCTGTACACCTGTTGATTGACGGTTGAGAGGCGGGATCAAAGAGCCAGAGCTCAACCCCCGCAAGCACAACTAGGTGAGTACAACTAGGTGAGTACACAAACTCCCACTCACACACAGTCACACACACTCTCACACACACGGGGCCTCGTAGCCTGGTGGATAGCGCGCAGGACTCGTAATTCTGTGGCGCGGGTAATTCCCGCACGAGGCAGAAACAAATGGGCAAAGTTTCTTTCACCCTGAATGCCCCTGTTACCTAGCAGTAAACAGGTACCTGGGAGTTAATCAGCTGTCACGGGCTGCTTCCTGGGGTGTGTGTGGTGTGGAAAAAAAAGTAGTTAGTAAACAGTTGATTGACAGTTGAGAGGCGGGCCGAAAGAGCAAAGCTCAACCCCTGCAAACACAACTAGGTGAATACACACCCTTCCCTGCGCACAAACAAGAAGTCAGGGCAGGTAATTTGTCACGCATTTGTGAGATGGGCTTGAGCACCTGACTTTCCCTTCACACTACCACACTCTCCAAAACACCGCCCCCCTCCCCCCCTTACACTTACCTTTTCTCTCTCTCTCTCTCTCTCTCTCTCTCTCTCTCTCTCTCTCTCTCCTCTCTGTTCCTCCCCTGCCTATCCCTATCAAAACATATCAGGGAAAGGGACAAGATGGCAGGCGGACGCAACAGGGGCATCAGGCATCTCCCTCCTGAATTCCTCCAAGATTTGGAGGAATTCAGGAGGGAGATGCATGAAATGAGGATTACAATTAACAACCTGCAAAGTGAGTTGACAACAACAAGGGAGGAGATCAAATCCCTCACAGAGAAAAATAATGAGGCTGAGCATCAGATTACCATCCAAAGGGAAGATGTATATGCTACATTGGAAGGAAATGCCTCTGTACCTGAAACACTTGTGGAAATACTGAGAAAGAGCTCAGAAGCAATGGACACAGTGAGGGAGGTAGCCATGCAAGCAGCTACCTCACAGGAACCAACAAGGTGCACCAGTCAGCTGCTGGAAAGAAAAAGATCAGTGGTAGTTGTAGGCATCAAGGAACAGGAAGGATCCAATAGGCAGGAATGGAATAGCAAGGACAGAGAGGCAGTACATGGACACTGAAGGGGTTACGGATAGAAGGGGCTGAGCAAAACATTGTGAAGGTTTTCAGGCGGGGCTGTACAACAAGGACAAAATCCGACTGGTAAAGGTGGTGTTTGCAAACGAGACCACGAAGGAGGATATTCTAGAAAGGAAGAGTCATCTGTAGTATGTAGAGGAATACAAAAAAGTAAACAGGTTTATCCTGGCCAGACATGAAAAAAAAACAAGCAAAAGAAGAATCCGTGGTTTAATCGGGAATGTATGAAAGCAAAGGAGCTGAACAAAAAAGCGTGAAGGAACTTCCGAAATAACAGAACACCAGAAAGTAGAGAGATATACCAGAGAACCAGGAACGAGTATGTTAGTGTGAGAAGAGAAGCTGAGAAAAGGTATGAAAATGATATAGCTAAAAAGCCAACACCAAACCAAAGCTACTACATAGTCACATCAGGAGAAAAACGGCAGTGAAAGAACAGGTGATGAAACTTAGAATGGGTGAGGACAGGTACACAGAGAATGACAAAGAGGTGTGTGAAGAACTCGACAAGAGGCTCCAGGAGGTCTTTACGATAGAACAACGAGAGGTCACGGCGCTAGGAGAGGGGGCAGCAAACCAGGCGACCTTGGTAGGGTTCGAAATTACAAGAGAAGAGGTCAAGAGGCACCTATTGGAGCTGGACGTAGAAAGGCTGTTGGGCCGGAATCTCACTATGGGTATTGAAAGAGTGTGCAGGAGCACTTTGTTTGCCACTCTCCATAGTGTATAGTAGGTACCTGGAAACAGGAGACCAACTAGAAATATGGAAGACGGCTAATGTAATCCTAATACACAAAAAGGGTGACAGACAAGAGGCACTGAACTACAGGCCAGTGTCCTTAACTTGTATACCATGCAAGGTGATGGAGAAGATCGTGAGAAAAAATCTAGTAACACATCTGGAGAGAAGGGACTTCGTGACAACCCATCAACATGGGTTCAGGGAGGGTAAATCTTACCTTATAGGCTTAATAGAATTCTATGATCAGGTGACAAAGATTAAGCAAGAAAGAGAAGGATGGGCAGACTGCATTTTTTTGGACTGTCGGAAAGCCTTTGACACAGTTCCCCATAAAAGGCTGATGCATAAGCAGGAGAAACAGGCAGGAGTAACTGGTAGGGCGCTCCAGTGGATAAGGGAGTACCTAAGCAATAGGAAGCAGAGAGTTACAGTGAGGGGTGAGACCTCAGATTGGCGTGAAGTCACCAGTGGAGTTCCACAGAGCTCTGTACTCGGACCTATCCTATTTTTGATATACGTAAATGATCTCCCAGATGGTATAGACTCATTCCTCTCAATGTTTGCTGACGATGCCAAAATTATGAGAAGGATTTAAACAGAGGAGGACAGCTTGAGGCTTCAAGAAAACCTGGACAAGCTGCAGGAATGGTCGAATGGTTGTTAGAGTTTAACCCAAGCAAATGTAATGTAATGAAGAGATATGTAGGGAGCAGAAGACCAGATACAAGATATCATTTGGAAGATGAAATACTTCAAGAGTCAGAGAGAGAGAAAGACCTGGGGGGGTTGATATCATGCCAGACCTGTCCCCTGAAGCTCATATGAAGAGGATAACATCAGCGGCATATGCCAGGTTGGCTAACATAATAACGGCCTTTAGAAACCTGTGTAAGGAATCTTTCAGAACATTATATACCACATATGTCAGACCCATCCTGGAGTATGCGGCTCCAGCATGGAGTCCATATCTAGTCAAGCATAAGACTAAACTAGAAAAGGTTCAAAGGTCTGCCACCAGTCTAGTACCCGAACTGAGGGGTATGAGCTACGAGGAGAGACTACGGGAATTAAGAGGGGATTAAGAATTAAGAGACTAGAGGGGACATGATCACCACATACAAGATTCTCAAAGTAATTGATAGGGTACATAAAGACAGGCTATTTACCACAAGGGGCACACGCACAATATATACATATATCTTATATCTTGAGATGATTTCGGGGCTTTAGTGTCCACACGGCCCGGTCCTCGACCAGGCCTCCACCCCCAGGAAGCTGCCCGTAACAGCTGACTAACACGCAGGTACCTATTTTACTGCTAGGTAACAGGGGCATAGGGGTGAAAGAACTCTGCCCATTGTTTCTCGCCGGCGCCCAGGATCGAACCTGGGACCACAGGATCACAAGCCAGTGTGCTGTCCGCTCGGCCGACCGGCTCCCTACATGGGGACACAAGTTGAAATTTAGTGCCCAAATGAGCCACAAAGATATTTAGAAAGAACGTTTTTAGTGTCAGAGTAGTTGGCAAATGGAATGCATTAGGCAGTGATGTGGTGGAGGCAGACTCCATGCACAGTTTCAAGTGTAGATATGATAGAGCCCAATAGGCTCAGGAACCTTTACAATGGTTGATTGACAGTTGAGAGGCGGGACCAAAGATCCAGAGCTCAACACCTGCAAGCACAAATAGATAAGTACAACTGGGTAAGTACACACACACAAATTCAGTGGATCTGCATTGCTACTATATAGTATGGAAAGAGAGGAAGGGAAGAGGAGGAAGAATGGCTCTGTTGATAAGGAAGGCATGGAGTTTCGAAGAGATAGCTATCCTATGCTGTGAAGATTACAAAGACTACATTGCAGGCACTATCACAATGAGAAGACCAAGGATAATGACAGTAGCAATATATAACCCCTCGTTAAATGATAGAAGATCCAGACAGGATGACAGAAACCACGTGGCAACCATTAACATAAAAGAGAGAGCGACCTCTATTGTCTGCATGAAGAAATCTAAACTTTTGATCATGGGTGACTTCAACCAATTGAAAGATAGACTGAGAAAATAGAGAACCAGAACCCCACTGACAGGAACATGAGGTAGCTTAATTATTGGACGTGGCGACAAGAAACATTCTATGCCAACATATCAAGGGGCCCCACAAGAATAAGAGGAAATGATGAACAAGCCAGACTTGATCTAGTATTCACTCTGAACGAGTCAAACATAAGACAAGTTGTTACGGACCCGAGCCCAGCGTCCGAGCACGGAGCAGTGACGACCGCGCCATCTGTGGGTCAGCTCCCGAAACCCCCTCCAAATGGACGACGCCATCTAGTGAGGACAGGATATACCGGCCACAGGGGCTGGTTTCCCGTCCTGATCAGCTCATAACATAACCGCTGCTGACCTCTGGTGAGGTGACGCTTAGACAGCAACGCCATCTATGGAGGGGATAGGTGGGCGTTTGTGTCTAAGCCTGTAAGTGAGGTGCCCTAGAGTGTAACTAGTACTGATGACGTGTCTGATTACAGAGTCGACCTGGGACTGCTGTATTGGATGTTGGATCAGTCTACCCAAGGCAGCCAAAGTATTTCCACGAGTTTGCTGCAGAATCTGTGTCAACCCCCCCCCCCCTCCCCCGGATGAACACTGTTGTGTTAGCCTGCCTGTGGCGTGGCAGTTGAGGAATTGTCGTACCCGGGAACACTGGTGGAGAAGACTAGCCACTGGGGTGTTGTGGTGAGGAGAGTGATCTGTGAAAACACACGAGGCTCCTGCCTAGGGCTCGCAACCCTATTATCGGTCGTGGAGTGGCCTAACCAGCGGAATTGATTGGAACCTGCCAGCTACAGGCTGGATTTGTGGTTGAAGGGCTCCACGACGGTGCCCCCAGTGGAACTGTGATTTGGCTGGCCTGTGGCCAGGGTAGACTCGAGAGAATCGAAGGATTCAACGT